>NC_142028.1:114838495-115138495 GCF_982192425.1 Myodes glareolus | reverse complement strand
GCCACATAAAGATGAAAAATACAGAAGAAGTCTAGATCATGTAGGGTGCCCTGTTGATTATGAATTCTTTGAATGCTGAAGAGCAAATGACAGATGCTGAAAGACATGGGATTGTGAAAGGGACTGTTGAATTAAATCAACCTAGATACTTTAGGGATGCTTTAAATTTAAAATAGAACTCAAAACATGTTTTGCTTTGGGTAAGAGTTTATCCTTTTATTTCCACAGGAAGAAAAGACTATGAATTTATTCAAAATTAATAGAAATCAGGTTTGAACAAGAGAAAGTTCCTGAAAATTCTGGCTACAGACCTAAAGAAATAAACTTAGAAAAACTACAAGCGCAGAGACCACATATTTTACCTTCTCAAAAAAAACATCTTTGGTTGGCTTGTGTAGAATTCACAGGTCGTACTTGTGTTTATGGAGTTATGTATGTTACTTTTGAAAGTTTGTGTGTTTTCAGAGCAAGGGACCAGACATCAATGAAAGCAAATGTCCCTTGTGATTCAGTCTCTTAGAATGCCTCTGTTGCAGTTTCCTCAGAGGTTTGCATGCAGAACAGCTTCAAGGATCCAGGCTGAGATGGTCCAACCTCACAGACTACTCTAAGCAGGACTTCAGATGAGACTTGCGTCTTCCCATTTCACAGAGACTGGACAAGAAATATTATAACTAGGTTTATCAGGATTTAACCATTGTTTCAACTTTTTTTAGGGACCCCTAATGATGCCTTTACCCACAGACAGCAGAAAACACAATGCCCACATACCCAAGAGATGGAGAGAATGTTTTTGGTGATTTGATGGGTAATGGATGTTTGTTTGGGGAGTAATAGGATAAAAAAGACAGGCATTAACCTCAAATGTTTTACATTGGTATGAATTTCGGCCTATTGGTACAAATTTAAGACAATTTTTGTGATAATATATGTATGCTACTCCTCTTGTTTGGGGTATTGTGCTTAGGCCATTCACTTAAAATATAATGCATAATTTAAAATGCAGATTAGTAGTTGTCATTTCTAACAATCAAACTTCTAGTCAAAATTAAATGTGTTTTCAAGGTCAGACAAGTATATTTTAGATAAATGCTCTTCAAATGCTATAAAAACTTACAGAAAATGACATTATAAATGTTTTGTTAACATAAGGCTTCTCATTCACAGTGAGATATCTTTATCCCTGGCAGCACCAATTTACTTTAGAAAGGACAGTGGACATTGAGGAACCTTCCTATGGAGTTTGTTTTCAATATGACAAAGTTAGCCATGTAAGCAAAAAACTGTTCTTGCCTATTTTGCTGACAGTATAGTGTCAAAATTGGTTATGTAGGACGAAAAGGAAAACAACTTCTGAATGTTGCGAAAACAAGACAGGATAGTTATTCAAAATTTCTGATTCATAGAAAACTCTGCCAGATATTCTACAGGACACTCAGGAAAGCAACTGTAAACTTTGCCAACACTAGGCAGGACAGTCCTTCAAAATTCTTGCTTCATAGACGAGTCTGTCAAATGTTCTAGGCCTGTAGACTGAACATAAATGTCCCAGTGTTTTAGAGGAACCTCTGGTGACTATCCAGGTAGTCAGATGTCTGTCATTTCTATAGTTTTGGAAGTGGCTTGCACTGCACTTTCTGTTTACTCAGGTAATATTATATACTTCTGGCATCTTTGATGGAGTTGAAGACTAGACAGCTATAGTTTTCCTTAGTTATGACAGAAGTAAAATTAGGTACAGAATTTTGAACTCACCAAGATAGGATTAATAGTGGAATATTTCCTCTAAATTTGTCAAATGCAGACAGACTGGATATTGTAAATATAATTTTTGCTTGTATTATTGTCCTACTGTATATATAATCTTACTTTGATAGAATTAAAACCTTTCTTTATTTAGACAAAAAGGGAAATGTCATGAAATATTTTAACTAGGCAAAGATGTGTTGCATTTACTTATGCTGGAGAATATTACTTTAACTCTGTAAAGGTGTGTTATATTTTTTATGTTTCATTTATTTAATTATGTAAAGATATATTGCATTTGTTTCATCTTGTCTGCCTAACTGATTGGTTTAGTAAAAAAAAAAAATTGAACAGCCAATAGTTAAGCAGTAGAGGGATAGGCAGGGATGTAGAGCAGAAAGAATAAGTTAAAAGAGGAATTTAGGTAAAGGGGAGAAGCAGAAGAGAATGAGAGAGAAGGAGAGGACATGTTCAGGCTCAGAAGGCAGGCATTCACCAGTCAGACAGACACAAGAAGCAGGGAAGTAGGACATACAGAAAGAAAGAAAGGTAAAAGTTCTCAAGGCAAACATAGATGAAGAGAAACCGGTTGAAACAAGTTATTAGATAGCAAGGGACAGGCTGACGATATGCCTGAGCATTTATAACAAATATTAAGCTTCTGTGTCATGATTTGGGAGCTGATTGGTGGGCTAAAAGAAAGCACTAGTAATACAAAAATTGGCAATATTAAGGAATGCAATATAGTAGTTCATTCTTTCAACATATTGCATTCATAGAAGTCTTTAAGAACCCCAAACTTGGCCAGGAGATGGGGGCACATGCCTTTAATTCTAGCACTTGGGAGGCAGAGGCAGGCAGATTTCTTTGGGTTCAAGGCCAGTCTGGTCTACAATAACTAGTTCCAGGTCAGGTCCCAAAGCTACAGAGAAACCCTGTGTCTTCCATCAATAAGTTTAAATGGATTCCTCAAATTTATATGTTGAGATCTAGACTTTCAGTACCTCAAAAAACATTTTAAGATAGGGTCTTCAAAATTGTAACCGAGTTAAAAACGAACACAGTCCAAATCTAATGTCCTCGTTTTGTTTTAAGGGGTTGAAACATCAGGAGCATGAGTGCATGCAGAGGTGATCATAAGTGTCATTTCAATGATGAGAAGGCACCTCTGAATCCTGGACAGAGATTTGGAAAAGACCTCATATATGGTCTTCAGAGAAAACCAACTTTATTAGCATACTGATGCTGGGACCTTAATTGGACTGTGGAGCACTTGCCTAGAATGCCCTGGATTCTATCCTGTGTGTTAACAAAAACTTAGACAAACCTGAAGTGTTTTCATTGATTGTTTTAGCAATACACATGTAAATTATGTAAAATATTATGTATTCTAACCCACAGTACTTTGTTATCAGTCTCCATTATTTCTTTCCATATGGGTAAAATTTCTGTTTACAGCTCCCAGGATGGATGAGACTGTACTGGTTAGGTTTCCTTGTTAACTTGACACAAGTTAAAGGCATCCCATAAGAGGAAGCTCAATAGAGAAAATATATCTATAAGATTGACCTGCAGTACAACTGAAGGGCATTGTCCTGGTTAATGATTGGTGTAGGCAGGCCTGGCCCACTGAGGATGGTGCCACCACCCGCCAAGTGGTCCTGGATTGGGAAGGAAAGCAGAGCAGGCTGAGCCTGCCAGGAAAAGCAACACTCTTCCATTGTCTGTGCTTCAGTTACTGCTTCCAGTCAATGTTTGAGCGTCTGCCCTGATTTCCCTTTGCAATGTACTATGATCGACACATGTAGGCCAAGCAAACCCTTTCTCCACTAGTTTGGTCCTGGTGTTTATCACAGCAGTAGAAACCAAACTAGAACAAACACCCAAGACTTGTAGACCACTTTCCGGTTTCTTTCGATAGCATAGAGTTGTGCAGGAAAAGATATTTACTCTGAAATTGCCACAAGGACACACATTTTAATCACGTAAATAGTGGAAAAATAATTATTTTATTTAAAATTATCTTATATAATTTATTTTGATTATATTCTTCCCCTCCCAGCTTCTACCAAATCCTCTCTATCTGCCTGACTGACTTCAGGTACTTCCTCCCTTTCTCAAAACAAAAGCAAAAATAAGAAAAAGTAAAAATCAAAAATGAAAGCAAGCTAAAATAATAATAATAAAAGCAACTAGTCCAAAATAAAACAGAAAAAAGTGTACACACACACACACATAAACCCAAATCTAAGGTCTGCTTTGGGTTGAACAAACTTCCAGGTGTGGGGCCTGCCCTGGACTACGGTTGATATTCCCAGTAACATTCTCTTAGACAGTTCTGACTTTCACTTTCCTGCTGCAGGAGCTCCTTCCGCTCCTTCAGCCAATAGCTGCTGAGATACCAGCCCATTGGGGCATGGTCTCTCTCTTTAAAAAAGCAGTGACTGTCCTCCACTCTCTCTCTGGCTTCCAGCTCCACTTCTGGCTCCTAGACTCCTTCTCCTTTCCTGATCGCGCAGCGGGGCTGTTGTTTGGGACAGTAATCTGTAAGTGTTTTCCCCTTTGAATAAATAACCATTCTATTAATCATAATTCAAAACTGGTGTGGGATTGTTTGTGACTTACACCTTCATCTGGCGCCCAGCATTTGGTTCCAGAAACCCCTTCCCCCCAAGTTGCCTGCCGCCAGCTCTGCTAGGCACAAGCCCTCCCTCAACTGTGGCCTGTGCCCTGTGTGTGAAGCCAGCAGTTCAATATAAACTATCACCCAGTGGCTTTTCTTGCTGCAATTCTTTATATTTTCTCATTACATGCCTCAGATTGGCTTCAAGCCCTCATGTGGATTTAAATTCCACACCTTTCGAGCTCCACAGGCTCAGGACAGTCTCTGCCCACCTGGTTTGCTCTTTTCTGAGTTGTTTTTAAATCTCCCTTGCAAGTGCGGCACTTGAGTGGTGTGAATTAGAAAGCAAGCAGTTGACAAAAGCTGCAACCTCTCTGGGTGACTCAGTAATGTGGAGACATATGCGGCTTCTGGGTTGCTCTTCTCTACCCCTGGATTCTGGGTTTCTGGTTCCGTGTATGGAATTGATTTAATTACATTTTCTTTGTTAAACAACTTATATTTCCTAGTTTTTAACAAATACTAAGGCGGACACTGAAACAGGACCCCGTTTCTCTCACTTTTGCAGTGGTTCTAGTCATGACTTGGCAACAGCACCACCTACTAGACAAGAGGTAATATGGCAGTTTTTGTTTCCAACGCCAATTTTACTGTTTTCTTTATTAATACAATGGATTACGTCATGCAAGGTTTATATGACTATGGTGATACATTAATTTACTTGTTACTAGGTTTCAGTTTTTTTTTCAATATTCTATTATTAAGGAAGATACGATTTTTATGGACTAATAATGAACGACTAGTTGTAAGGATTAAAATTATTGAAAATCAGGGGTTATCTGAATAAGTGGATACTATGATAGACAAAATTGTCTCCATATCCAAGGGTACTAGGAAGTTACCTGAAAGGGTTCAGGCTGTTGAATTTGACGTTCAGATGTTACCACAACGTTTTGATAAGGTAACAGATAGAATGTACCTCCAGAATGGGAACCAAAAAAAACTGATACCTTAGTGACATTCCTAGAAACACAGGAAGGTCAGGAGATTCAGGATTTAAGAGAGACAATGATAAAAAGATTAGAAATGATTGAAGAAATTATTGGAGCTGGTGAACAGAGTAAGAAGGCACAAGGACAGGATACAATGCCACCACCAGCTGTTAGAACTGGCTTACCCAGGGTTCTAACGACATACCCTGCAATTTATTCTGACAAAGGGTCAACTTCTAAAGGCTCAAAGGGAGTTAAAGAAGCTAGATGGACATCAATAGCAATGAATGATTTAAAAGAAATTAAGCAAGCTGTCATTAATTATGGCTTACACTCTGCATTTGTTAAGGAAATGATAAGCACTTGGGCTTCTAATGTCAGAACTATCCCCCATGATTTCTCTAAGCTAGTGTCTGCAGTTTTAAATGATGGAGCTTCCTTGATGTTTGGAATTTATTTCAGAGAAGAATCCAAACATATGGAACAGCAAGGAAGAGCAAAAGGTGTGGAGGTTTCCCAAGATTAAATTCTTGGTGTAGGAGCATATGCTGATCGACAGGTCCAAGCTCTTTATGACGAAGAAGTACTGTCATTATGTCACAAAGCAGCCTTGAATGCTTTGAATAGAATACAAGATCCAGCAAAAAGGGTCAAATCATATACCAGGGTTAGGCAGGGACAGAAAGAACCTATTACTGACTTTGTGCAAAGATTAGTTAAGGCTCTGGACATAGGGGTAACAGACCCAGAAGCTAGACGAATACCTCTTGAATCTCTAGCTTTTGAAAATGCAAATACAAAATGCAAAAAGATAATTGGGCCTTTAAGGTCTAGATCAGCACCTATGGAAGAACGGATACAGCATACAATGAATGCTGAGACATATAGCTATAATGATGAATCCTGGGTAGGAGAAGTGATTTCCAAAGCTATGAGGAGACATCAAACTATCAGGTGTTTTAATTGTGGTAAATGAGGACATCTGAAAAGGGATTGCAGGCAAAGAAATTCTAGGAATAATATCTCCTCTGGGAATGACAAAAGTAGGAGACCTCAGCCTTCAGGTATATGTAGGAGATGCAGTAAAGGCCGACATTGGTCCAATGAATGCAAGCCAACAACAGACAAACAAGGCAACCCAATACCATCGGGAAACCCCTTGAGGGGCCTCTCGTAGGCCCCCAAGCCAAAAGTGGCCCAGTCATTCCCAGTTACAGTGGAAAATGTGTCTCACCAAGAAGATTGAAAACTCCCATGTCTGCCATAAAAAGTAATACTGATCTAAATGATGAATTACATGTGGAGAATGAGTCAAAAAATCCAGTAGGACAGAGTAAATCATATTTTGGCAGGCTTCTATTAACGATCAAAGACCAAAGCTAAGAGTCTGTATAAATGGCATTTTTATTGAAGGCTTATTAGACACAGGTGCAGATGTAAGTATCATTTCTCCAGAATCTTGGCATCTGAATTGGCCTCTTCAAGAGGTAAATGTTCAGTTTCTGGGAATTGGAAACCTATCTCGTGTAAAACAAAGCACGAGATGTGTTGAATGCATAGGACCTGAAGGGCAAATAGGAAGACTAAGGCCATATAGAGCCAATATTGCAATAAATTTATGGGGCCATGACCTGCTACAGCAATGGAATACCCAAATTAACATTCCTGTAGTTCCAGGAACTCAAAATTCTAGGAAGGATATAATGAGGTATTATGGAAAAAGGTCACTAGCCATTCAGGCTGTACAAGAACATACAGCAAATAGCAAACCTTTAGAGGTACCAATAGCTCTACCTTTAAAATGGCTAACTGAGAAGCCAATATGAATCAAGCAGTGGCCTCTAGCTGAAGATAAATTACAGGCTTTGAAACAGCTGATACAAGAGAAACTAGATGCTAACCATATTGAAGAATCAACCAGCCCTTGGAATTCTCCTGTATTTGTTGTAAAAAAGAAATCTGGTAAATGGAGAATGGTGACAGATCTAAGAGCTGTCAACAAGGTAATTCAACCTATGGGTCTGCTACAATCTGGAATTCCTTTACCTTCTCTATTACCAAGAGGATGGCCTCTTATAGTTATTGATTTGAAAGATTGTTTTTTCACTATACCTTTGCAAGAAAAGGACAGAGAAAAATTTGCCTTCACAGTGCTTACTTATAATAATTCTCAGCCTACTAAGAGATATCAATGGACTGTCCTCCCACAGGGGATGCTCAATATTTTGTTAATAAGCCATCGGAAATAGTTCGTAAGCAATTTCCCAAGTCCATAATTTATCATTACATGGATGACATTTTATTATTTGATTCAAATAAAGATACTTTGGAAAGTATGTTTGAAGAAGTAAAGAAAGTCTTGCCTAGGTGGGGATTACAAATTGCCCCTGAAAAGACTCAAAGAGGAGATTCTATTAATTACCTAGGTTACAGAATAGGGTTAGAGAAAATTCGAATGCAAAAGGCACAAATTAGGAGAGACCGGTTACAGACTCTTAATGACTTCCAAAGATTGTTTGGAGACATTTCCAGTCTACAACCAGCTGTTGGGATAACACCTGATCTAATGGTTCATTTAAACAAAACCTTAGATAGTGATAAAGATTTGAATAGTCCCAGAGAGTTAACAGCTGAAGCAGCAAAGGAACTGACAATGATTGAGGAAAAATTACAGGAGGCACATGTGGATAGGGTGAACCCAAATCTTAGTTCCATCCTAGTTATACTGCCTTCCAGAATTTCTCCTACAGGGATTTTAATGCAGAGGGAAGATATTATTTTAGAGTGAATATTTATACCTTATAAACCAAGTAAAAAATTAAAAGCTTATGTGGAAAAAGTCTCTGAATTAATTTTAAAAGGTAAACTGAGACTTCATGAACTAGCAGGTATAGACCCAGCAGAAATTATAATGCCTTTTACTACTGAGGAAATAAGAAAGTTATGGGAAGATAATGAACCATGGCAAAGAGCTTGTGCTAATTTTTTTGGGAGACATTAACAGCAATTATTCCAAAAGTGATAGACTTAGCCTCATAAAGAGAACTTCTTGGATTCTTCCTAGAATTGTACGTAATGCTCCAATAACGGGAGCCTAACATTTTATACCAATGCAAATAAATCAGGGAAAGCAGGTTATAAATCGGAAGAATTGAGTAAGATGGAACAGAGCCCTTATAATTCTGTCCAGAAGGCAGAATTATATGCCATTCTTATGGTGCTAAGTAATTTTAAAGAACCTCTTAATATAGTTACAGATTTACAATATGCAGAAAGAGTTATCTTGCATATTGAAACCGCTGAATTCATACCAGATGACACAGAGTTGACTTCTTTGTTCATCCAGGTACAGGACATAATTAGGAGTAGGCTTTGTCCAATGTACATAACACACATCCGGTCCCATACTGGTTTACCTGGCCCTCTAGCACAAGGTAAAGCTGAAATTGACTAATTATTGATTGGAAGAGTGTTGCAGGCCTCAGAATTTCATAAAAAAATCACGTCAATAGTAAAGGCTTAAAGAAAGAGTTTTCCATTACATGGCAACAAGCTAAGGACATTATAAAGAGATGTCCTACTTGTTCTTTCTATAATAAAACACTATTGCCTGCAGGGAGTAACCCAAAGGGTACTCAAAGGAATGAAATCTGGCAGATGGATGTGTTCTACTCTATGGAATTTGGTAAATTAAATTATGTACACCACACCATAGACACGTATTCAGGTTTTCAATGGGCAACTGCCCTGAGCTCAGAAAAAGCTGATTCGGAAATCACATATTCATTGGAAGTTATGGCCATCATGGGTATATCTGCACAAATAAAGACAGACAATGGTCCAGGATATGTACCTAAGAAAATGAAACACTTTTTTGCTTATTATAATATAAAACACATTACAAGTATACCAAATAATCCTATAGGTCAGGCAGTTATAGAAAGATCAATACATACTATAAAGGATATGCTGAACAAACAGAAAGGGACAAAAGATACCCCCAGAAATAGATTGCATAATGCTTTATGAACTGTGAATTTTCTTAATTGTAATGGGAAAGGAACAACAGCAGCAGAGACGCATTGGATAATGGAAAAAACGTCTGAATTAAACCAACCTGTTTATTTCAAAGAAATGCTGACCTCTCAATGGAAGCCAGGAGATGTGCCATGTTGGGGAAGCGGTTTTGCTCTTGTTTCCACAGGAGAAGAAAAATTGTGGATACCATCAAAATTAATAAAGGTTTGATTTGAAGAGGAGAAACCTCTTGGAAAGGATAAATGACAGCTCATCCACAATGATGATATCCAAACAGGTGGTAAGAAAAGCATATAGAATTGGGGCAGGGTTCTGTTCTTATCGCAACAGGAAAACAATCATCTTTGAAAAAATCCAAGGGACCCTGGATATTTGAATACTGACAGAAAGAAAAATAACTGCTCAATAGGGACTATCAAGTAAACTGAATAGGTTCTGTAAGTAAAATATACTAAATCATATTTCTAAATTTATAGAGCTGGTTTGGGAGTTAGACTCTGGCTCAGTCCCTCTCTAATTCCAAGCCTGTTGTTAAAAGAAAAACCCAGAGTTTCTGGAGTTTCTGTCTCATGTCAAGAGCCATGATATGGGACAGAAAGAAATATGAGTTTAGAAAATATTTTTACTTTTCTTCATATCTATCATACCTTTCAATAAATATATCTATCATGCCTTTCACTGAATATATGTATGTCTGTATATGTCTTTATGATTAATGTATAAGTTTTCCACAATGAGCAATGAGTTTTTCCTGCAGTGACATTTGAAGTTTCCAGGAAGAAGATTGGGCCCCATAACAACAACTTCACCTGGTTGATATGACGTCATGATACTGATAGTGCTACTAAAAGACCTATGTTGGGTACCAGCTGCACAAGACGGTTCCAACGTGGTTAGCTGAAAAGGCACACATCTTGTACAACATTCTGGCCAGACCTCCACAAAATACTCAGAGACTATTTGCAATTTTAAAAGACATCGATCTTGAAATTTAACCATCATTTTACTTTCACAGGATCCCCCAGAAAGAATGTAGCCCCCATGACAGCTGGAAGTAATTCTAGAGAATGACATCCCCTTTCCCAGTAAAGTTTGTCCTTGGGTTTAGGGACATCATTAAGGGGTTGGTTATAATTAGTATACGGTTGAGGGTTGGGGGAGGAATCTTATAAGCGCAGGAATCTTTAAAAAAAAAAGAGGGATAATTGGATGATGGGATAATAGATTAGTACTTGTGAGTTATTATTTTTAGACAAATATATTGGTATCGATTCTTATATATTGATACAAAGTAAAATTATTTTGACTATTGTATGCATGCAGGCTTCTACCTCTGTTTAAAACATTTTATGTATCGATAAATATATATTGTATTGATATATGTATATTTACCATATTGTATTGTATATTTCTACCTCTGATTAAGATACTTAAATATTGTTTATGTATTGATATATATATATTTACCATATTGCAATGTATACTTGTACATTGTTAATATTTGGAAGTCATATTGTCCTCATTTATTGCACAGTTGTTTGTTGTCTCAGTCTTTAAGTTAGATAGGTATTGAGAATTATATAGATCAGTAGTCATCAAAGTTTGTCATTTATTTTTTTTCCTTTTTAATCCTTATTTATTTATTTAAAGAATTTCCACTTCCTCCCCTCCTCCCAATATCCTGTCGCTCTCCCCACTCACCCTCCTCCTCCCTCACCATTCCCAAGAGCAGTCAGGGTCTCCTGCCCTGTGGGAAATCCAAGTTCCTCCCCCCTCCCTCCAGGTCCAGAAAGGTGAGCATCCAAACAGGCCAGGATCCCAAAAATTCATTCCATGCAAACGAAACAAGACCCAGTGCCATTGTCAATGACTACTCAGTCAGCCCCCATGTCAGCTACATTCAGAGAATCCGGTTTGATCACATGCTCATTCAGGCCCACTCCAGCTGGCCTTGGTGAGCTCTCATTCAATCACTCCCCTTGTATCAGTGGGTGAATGCACCCTTCGCGGTCCTGACTTTCTTTTCCATGTTCTCCTTCCTTCTGCTCTTCATTTGAACCTTAGGGGCTCAGTCCAGTGCTCCAATGTGGGTCTCCATCTCTATCTCCATCCATCCTCGGATGAAGGTTCCCTCTGGTTCTGCTTTCCTTGCTCATGATCTCCCTCCTTCTGCTTCTCATTTGGACCTAGGGAGTTAAGTCCAGTGTTCCAATATGTGTCTCTGTCTCTATCTCCATCCTTTGGCATATGAAGGTTCTGTGGTGACATGCAAAATATTCATCAGTATGGTTATGGGCCAAGGCCAATTCAGGCATCCTCTCCTCTGCTGCCAGGGAACAATCTGGGGACCTATCCATGGGCCTGGGAACCCCTCCAGAATCAAGTCTCTTGCAAACCCTAAAATGGCTCCCTTAGTTGAGATATAAACTTCCCTGCTCCCAGAACCATCCTTCCTCCCTCCCCCTCCCATTCCCCCAAGCCATCCCCAATCCTCCCCCTCTCCCCTCTCCCTAACCATCTCCCCATACTTCCGCCCCCCCCACCCCCGTACACCCAAGTTTGCCTGGCAATCTTGTATACTTCTAATATCCAGGAGGATAACTATATGATTTTCTTCTGGTTCACTTCCTATTTAGCTTCTCAAGGACCACGAATTATAGATTCAAAGACCTTTAACTATGGCTAGAATCCACTTATGAGTGAGTACATACCATATTCCTCTTTTTGGGTCTGGGTTACCTCACTCAGTAAAGCGTTTTCTATTTCCATCCATTTGCATGCAAAATTCAGGATGTCATTGTTTTTTACCGATGAGTAAAACTCTAATGTGTATATGTTCCACACCTTTTTTTAACCATTCTTCTATTGAGGGGCACCTAGGTTGTTTCCAGGTTCTGGCTATTACAAATAGTGCAGCTATGAACGTAGTTGAACAAATACTTCTGTAGTATAATAGGGCATCTCTTGGGTATATTCTACAGAGTGGAATTGCTGGGTCCTGAGGGAGGTTGACTCCCAGTTTCCTGAGAAACCGCCACACTGATTTCCACAGTGGCTGCACAAGTTTGCATTCCCACCAACAATGGATGAGTGTTTCCCTCACTCCACATCCTCTCCAGCAAAAGCTATCATTGGTGTTTTTGAGTTTAGCTATTCTGACAGGTGTAAGATGGTATCTCAAAGTGGTTTTGACTTGCATTTCCCTGATCGCTAAGGAGGTTGAGCATGACCTTAAGTGTCTTTTGGCCATTCGAAGTTCATCTGTTGTGAATTCTCTATTCAGATCAGCACCCCATTTTTTAATTGGGTTAATTAGAGTTTTAGTGTCTAGTTTCTTGAGTTCTTTGTATATTTTGGAGATCAGACCTTTGTCTGATGAGGGGTTGGTGAAGATCTTCTCCCAGTCAGAAGGTAGCCTTTTTGTCTTACTGACAGTGTCCTTTGCTTTACAGAAACTTCTCAGTTTCAGTAGGTCCCATTTATTCATTGTTTCTCTTATTGTCTGTGCAACTGGGGTTCTACTAAGGAAGTGGTCTAATGTGCCTATATCTTGTAGACTACTTCCCACTTTCTCTTCTATCAGGTTCAAAGTGGACAGATTAATGTTGATGTCTTTAATCCATTTGGACTTGATTTTTGTGCATGGTGAAAGATATGGATCTACTTTCATTCTTCTACAGGTTGACATCCAGTTATGCCAGCACCATTTGTTAAAGATTCTTTCCTTCTTCCATTGTATACCTTTAGTTCCCTTATCGAAATTTAGGTGTTCATAGGTTTGTGAGTTAATTTCCGGGTCTTCTATTCGATTCCATAGGTCGACTTCTCTGTTCTTATGCCAATACCAAGCTATTTTCAATAATGTCGCTCTGTAATAGAGTTTGAAGTCAAGGATGATAATGCCTCTAGAAGTTCCTTTATTGTATAAGATTGTTTTGGCCACCCTGGGTTTTTTGTTTTGCCATGTAAACTTGATTATTATTCTCTCAAGGTCTGTGAAGAAGTTTGATGGGATTTTGATGGGGATTTCATTGAATCTATAGATTGCTTTTGGTAGAATTGCCATTTTTACTATGTTGATTCTCCCAATCCAAGAGCAGGGGAGGTCTTTCCATTTTCTGGTATCCTCCTCAATTTCTTTCTTTAAAAAGTTAAAGTTCTTGTCAAATACATCTTTCACTTCCTTGGTTAGAGTTACCTCAAGATATTTAATGCTATTTGTGGCTATCGTGAAAGGTGATGTTTCTCTGATTTCCCTCTCTGCTTCTTTATCCTTTGTGTATAGGAGGGCAACCAATTTTTTGGAGTTGATCTTGTATCCTGCCACATTACTAAAGGTGTTTATCAGCTGTCGGAGTTCTTTGTTAGAGTTTTTGGGGTTGCTTATGTACACTATCATATCATAAGCAAATAACGAAAGTGTAACTTCATCCTTTCCAATTCGAATCCCTATGATCCCCTTATGTTGTCTTATTGCTATTGCTAGAACTTCAAGCACTATATTGAAGAGGTATGGAGAGAGTGGTCAGCCTTGTCATGTTCCTGATTTTAGTGGAAAGGCTTTGAGTTTCTCTCCATTCAATTTGATGCTAGCTGTCAGCTTGCTGTATATTACTTTTATTATATTTAGGTATGATCCTTGTATCCCGAGTCTCTCCAACACCTTTATCATAATGGGGTGTTGAATTTTGTCCAATGCTTTTTCAGCATCCAATGAAGTGATCATATAGTTTTTTCTTTCAGTTTATTTATATGATGGATTACATTGATAGATTTGCATATGTTCAACCAGCTCTACATCTCTGAGATGAAGCCTACTTGATCATAAGGAATAATTTTTCTAATGTGTTCTTGGATTCGGTTTGCCAGTATTTTATTGAGAATTTTTGCATCGATGTTCATGAGTTAGACTGGCCTGTAATTATCTTTCTTGGTTGTGTCTTTGTGTGGTTTTGGTATCAGAGTACCTGTAGCTTCATAAAAGGAGTTTGGCAATGACTCTTCTGTTTCTATATTGTGGAATACATTAAGGAGTATAGGTATTAGCTCTTCCTGGAAGTTCTGGTAGATTTCTGCATTGAAACCATCTGGTCCTGGGCTTTTTTTTGCTAGGGATAGTTTTCATAACAGCTTCTAATTCTTTGCTACTGAGAGGTCTATTTATATTGTTCACCTGTTCTTGGTTCAACTTTGGTATATGATACTTATCTAACAAATTGTCCATTTCTTTTACATTTTCCAACTTTGTGGCACATAAACTTTTGTAGTAAGATCTGATGATTCTCTGAATTTCCTCTGTGTCTGTGGTTATGTCCCCCTTTTCATTTGTGATCTCATTAATTTGCGTGTTCTCTTTCTGCCGTTTGATTAGTTTGGATAGGGGTTTGTCAATCTTGTTGATTTTCTCCAAGAACCAGCTTTTTATTTCATTGATTCTTTGGATTGTGTTCTGTGTTTCTATTTTGTTGATTTCAGCCCTCAGTCTGAATATTTCCAATATTCTACTCCTACTGGGTGAATCAGCTTCTTTTTTTTTCTAGAGCTTTCAAGTATGCTGTTTAGTCTCCACTGTGTGCTTTCTCCATTTTCTTTAATTGGGCACTTATTGCTATGAACTTTCCTCTTAGCACTGCTTTCATAGTATCCCATAGGTTTGAGTATGTTGTGTCTTTATTTTCATTAAATTCAAGGAAGACTTTAATTTCTTTCTTTATTTCTTCCTTGATCCAGGTGTGATTTAGTAGTTGACTGTTCAACTTCCATGAGTTTGTTGACTTCCTGGGGGTAGCATTGTTGTTGAATTCTAACTTTAATTCATGGTGATCTGACAAGACACAGGTGGTTTGTAATATTTTTTTGTATCTGTGGAAGTTTGCTTTGTTACTGAGTATGTGTTCAGTTTTTGAGAAGGTTCCATGAGCTGCAGAGAAGAAGGTATATTCTTTCCTATTTGGTTGGAGTGTTCAATAGATGTCTGTTAAGTCCATTTGATTCAATACCTCCAATAATTCTCTTATTTCTCTGTTAGGTTTCTGTCTGATTGACCTGTCCATTGGTGAGAGAGGTGTGTTGAAGTCTTCTACTATTAGTGTATGTGGTTTGATGACTGCCTTGAGTTCTAGAAGAGTTTCTTTTACATATGTGGGTGCCTTCATATTCGGGACATAGATATTCAGGATTGAGACTTCTTCCTGATGAATTGTTCCAGTTATGAGTATGAAATGTCCATCTGCATCTCTTCTGATTGATTTTAGTTTGAAGTCGATTTTGTTAGATATAGAATGGCCACACCTGCTTGTTTCTTAGGTCCATTTGCTTGGAAAACCTTTTCCCAAATCTTTATTCTGAGTAGGTGTTTGTCTTTGTGGTTGAGGAGTGTTTCTTGTAAACAGCAGAATGTTGGATCCTGTTTTCATATCCACTCTCTAAGTCTGTGCCTTTTTATAGGTTAATTGTGTCCATTGATATTAAGTGATATTAATGACCAGTGGTTGTTGACTCCGGACATTTTTTTGTGGTAGTAGAGTGTATGTGTTTTCCTTTTTTGAGTTGTGCTTGTGAAGGATTGCTAGATGTCTGAGTTATTGTAGACAGTGTTGGGAATTTTGGATTCCTTGGGTTATGATTTTCCTTCTAATATTCTCTGTAAGGCTGGATTTGTAGCTATGTATTGTTTAAATTTTTTTTATCCTGGAATATTTTGTTTTCTCCATTGATAGTGAACAATAGCTTGGCTGGGTATAGTAGTCTGGGCTTGCATCCATGGTCTCTTAGTTTCTGCAGTACATCTATCCAGGACCTTCTGGCTTTCATGGTTTCCATAGAGAAGTTTGGTGTAAGTCTAATAGGTTTACCTTTTTAAGTTACTTGACCTTTTTCCCTTGCAGCTCTTAATATCCTTTCTTTGATCTGAATGCTTTGTGTTTTGATTATTATATGACGAGGGGATGTTTTTTTCTGAGCCAGTCTATTCGGTGTTCTGTATGCTTCTTGAACCTTCACAGGAATATCATTCTTTAGGTTTGGAAAGTTTTCTTCTATAATTTTTTTGAATATATTTTCTGGACTTCTGATCTGGAATTCTTCTCCTTCTTCTACCCCTATTATTCTTAGATTTGGTTTCTTTATTATGTCCCAGATTTACTGAATGTTTTGTGTTGAGAATTTTTTGGATTTGCTGTTTTCTTTGGTCAGAGCGTTTATTTTCTCTATGGTGTCTTCAGAATCTGAGATTCGTTCTTCTATCTCTTGTATTCTATTGGTTATGCTTGTTCCTGAAGTCTCTGTTTGTTTTTCTAGATTTCCCATATCCATATGGCCCTCGGTTTGTCTTTTCTTCATTGCCTCCATTACTGTTTTCAATTCTTGAACTGTTTCCTTTACCTGTTTGATTGTTTTTTCTTGGTTTCCCAGGGTATTGTTTACAAATTTACTCATTTCTTCATACTTTTTGTTATATTTCTCTTCCATTTCTTTACTCATTTCTTCAATCTTTTTGTTATATTTCTCTTCTATTTCTTTAAGTGAGTTATTCATACCCTGTTTAAGAGACTCTATTGCTTTCATAATGATACTTTTTTCCACTTCTTCTGGAATAGGGTGTTCAAGTCCTTCTGTCGTAATATCGCTTGGATCTGGTGTTTTCATGTTGTTTTTCCGATTGTTGGAGGAATTCTTGCCTGGTGCCTGCCCATCTCTTCTTTCAGATGCTCTCCAATGGCTCTTCCCTCCGCTGTGTCTTCTGCTACAGGATTAGTGCCCCTTGCTGGCCAGGAATCACTTTGCCTGCTGTCCTACCTTGCTGCAGGCAGGCTATTAAAACAAAGGAACTCCCTCCTGTTTGCACTCACCGCCCTGTCCCAGCGGTGCCCACTCAGGCTGAGTTGGAGGATTTTATGCCCCGAAAAAGGGAGAGAGGAAGGGAAGGGGTTCCTGGCTGAAAGCGGGGATGGGGTAGGAGGAGAGATGGTTTAGCTGGGGGAAGTCAGTTCTTTACATACATAGAGATTATATTCAGTATAGATAGATAATCATCAACCTCTCCAAAGAGCTGTAGAAAATAGCCTTTAATCTAACTCAGAGTTCTGTAGTAGTGAGACACAATCGCTCCTGGCAACACGGATCTCTTCCCAAGAGAATGTTGATCACCAAAGACACTCCACCTAGAGCCTCTCTTCTTGGCAGAACTGGCCTTTGAGTAAAGAAATGCCCATACCTCAACTACTGACAGAGTTACAGAATATCTGTAAATGGATAAAGCAGGACTGTCATATCCTGCCAAAACAGGGTAAGACAGTTTTGAAAAGTTTCCTGCCTTTGAAAATGGTATGTCAGTTACATCAGGCCTTAGCCATAGTCGGTTGCTTCAACACTGCAAACGTGATTTTGGGTGTTTGCCCAGGTAGCCAGTTGTCTCTGTGATTTGTTACATGTTCTGGAAGTTGTTTGATTGCACTTCCTAATTACTCAGGTAACCTTATTTCCCTTCTTAGATCTTCAATGGGGTTGAAGATTATATAAATGTAGTTACTTTACTCTCATGACTTGGTCAAGTTATTTGCTATACAAGACTTAAGCTAGTTAGAATAGGATATTTGTATTTATTGTATATAATTTCGTAGGTTTGTACTTATTGTATATAATTTCATAGTAGGCTTAGAATTCTCTTACTTAAACAAAAGGGGGAGATGCTGTGAGAGCCCCTTCCGCTCCTTCAGCCAATAGCTGCTGAGATACCAGCCCATTGGGGCGTGGTCTCTCTCTTTAAAAAAGCAGCGGCTGTCCTCTACTCTCTCTCTGGCTTCCAGCTTCTCTTCCAACTCCTAGACTCCTTTCCTGATTGCACAGTGGGGCTGTTGTTTGGGATGGTAATCTGTAAGTGTTTTCCCCTTTGAATAAATAACCATTCTATTAATCATAATTCAAAACTGGTGTGGGAGTGTTTGTGACTTACGCCTTCACTTTCCCAAAAGGCATCAAGTGAAAACATCTTGGACAGTAGCCTTGGGTTATTCTGGAAGTTTGAATGCAATTGACTCCCATAAACTCATAGGTAGGGTCACTATTAGGATGTGTGGCTATATTGGAGTGGATATGTCATTAGAAGAAGTATGTCACTGTGGGAGCCAACTTTGAGGTTTCCTGTTCTAAAGATACCACCAAGTGTGTCAGTCAACTTCCTGCAGCCTTCCTGGTCACAATATAGCCAGTATGTCATCATACTCCCTTTTGTGATAATAGACCGCAACTCTGAAACTGTATGCCTGCCCTCAATTAAATATTTTCTTTATAATAGTTGTCATGGTCGTGGTATCTCTTCAAAGCAATAAAAATTAAAAATAAAAAAAAATACTAAGACCCATGTTGGTACCAGAGATTGGGGTATTGCTATGATATGCCTGACTATGTTTTTGTTTGTTGTGGTATGGACTGTTGTTAGCAAAGCAGTGGAATTCTTTAAGCACTGCTTAATGGGCCATATTAGTAGAAGCATGGAAGATTGTGGTGCTAAGAATTATTTGAACTGTGTGGTGCTGGCTCAAGAAGTTTTAGAGTAGAGTTTTAGTATGTTGCCTAGAGAGCATTCTTGTGATATTTTGGTGAATGAAGTGACTACTTTTTGTCTTTGTCCTAAGAGTGACCCTGAGACTAAAGTGAAGTGTTTTGTATTAATTACATTTGCAGAAGAAAAAAATCTCAGAATAGCATAAGTACAGACTCTGTCATATGGTTACTAGTGTCCATGCTTATAAAAATGTGCAATGAATAGTAAGAAGCCAGTAAGCAGCTCCCCTCCATGGCTTCTGCATCAGCTCCTGCCTCCAGGATCCTGCCTTTTTTGAGTTCCTGTTATGACTTCCTTCAGTGATGATCAGCACTGGTGCAGTATAAGCCTAAAAAACTCTTACCTCCCTAACTTGCTTTTCCATCATGGTGCTTGATTGAAGCAATAGAAAGCCTAACTAAGACAGTCATAATGCATCACATGTGATCAAAAAAGGTCACACATATCAGAAAAGTCTGATATGTACATTCCTACTCTCTCTATATGGTATGTGACAATCAGATTCTCAGAGTTGAGACCCATGGGCATCTCTGTGGGGAAGTGTGCTCTGCAAAAATTCTTCAAAAGGGCAATTAAAATAGCTCAAGGTATGAAATAGGGGCTATAATGACATGTTCCTTTATTTCTCACACCGGAATTTTAAGTTAATTATTTTGTTTCCACTTTACAGATGAGAAAATTAAGACCCCATGATACTAAGTAATTTAATCAAGGTCGCATGGCACTTATTTAATTTTTAATTAATTTACTTTAGAGCTTTTATGAACACTATGAAAATTATTCTAACATAATTAAACAGTGATTAGGTAGAAAGAACAGTGAACTTTCTTGTACAAGGCAAATTTTCTCATTTTTAAAAGAAATTATAAAATGTATGCTAACAAAATTGAAGAAATTATCTCTAATCCTATCACCTGGAGATTGTGACTTCCACCATATTCATGATATAACAGTAATTCTGATTTTTATAAGAAACCTTGATCATTCATACTAATTTAAGGAAGGGACACAGCTGAGAATCTAAAAACATTTTTATTTATATTTTGTGCTTTGGGGAGTAGAAAATTAAACTTTTTGATCATATTCTGCATGAGCTAATTACTAAAATTACTTTTTCTTCCCCAACTGATCCTAATTCAGGGCAAAGTCCTGGAAGCATTTTAGTGACAGGGGATTAAACATGTGCTGCAGCTAATTTAAGAATTGGAAACTCTACACATGGATAATTAAGATCTGACTGCAGAACAAAACCTTGGGCATGGTACTGTGGGGGTCTTCCACCAGAAACAATCCTAAAAGATAGATTCAATTCAATTTGTTTAGCATCCATTGTGTGGTTAGCTGCCTCCGTATATGCTATAAAATGTCCAGGAAACAATCTGTGATTGCAGGGGATATGCCATCCAGTGAAAGAAGCAGCTCAGTTGTACATCCCACTGACTTTAGTAATAGTAACAATAACCATTATAGGTAACATTTATTGAGCACTTACTTACCTGAGGCACAGATCTGTTTTAAGCTTCTTAAATGTATTAGCTCTCTTTAGTTTGGTGTAAAGCAGAGTGAGACCAAACGAAATCATGTGCTTAGAGGAGAAGGAGTGAGAAACTCTGAATTAGAACTGAGGAATGCATCGAACAACTGCAATAGATAGAATTGGAGGCTGAAATAAACATCCTTCTAAACCTGGTCATTGAGATCCCTCAGTGGTGGTGGCACATGATGGTGTAGGCAGGAGCCCTGGGCTGCATTTGTTTGTTTCTCTTATATTCATTGACAGTGAGTGCTGGCTCAAAATTCTCCTATTCCCAGAAGTAGTCCACCTAACAACAAGCTCAGAGATGGGCTTCCTGTGGAAAACTGATATTTTATTCTCAATTTTTGTAGAAATAGTCTAGCATGAGGAGCTGACTAGTCATGGCTTAAAAAGTACTTTTATGGCTTCAGATTTAAATATCTCCTAAAAAACTATATATAGAACAGTTGGTTTCTGGCCTATAGCTCAATTGGGGTGGCAGAAACTTCTGGAGTCAGGGTTAAAATAAAAGAATATTTGGTCAGTGGAGGCATGCTCTGTAAGGACATATTGGGTCTAGGACCCAAGCTCTTTTTTTCTCCTTTCCCCTCTCTCTTTTCCCTCTCTTTACTTCACCCCTCCCCTCATCCTTCTTCCCTGTTCTCTTCCCTCCCACCTCTTTCTTTTTCCTGATCCCTGTGATATAAGCTTGGTTCTATCACACACCTCCCACTGTGATGTGCTGTTTTGACATGGGAAAAAGATTAGATGATCTGAAACTATGATAAACCTTTCCTCTTTCAAGTTGATCTCTCAGGTATTTTGACGCAGTGACAGAAAGTCAATACTTGGTTTGATCAGTTACATTCATTGAAACATTAGATTAAACTGGGATATTTAAAACCTAACTCAATGACTTCAACAGAAAACTAAGGGAAAGCCAACAGTTTTTTTCTCTGGTGGTGGAATGAAAGAGCATAAGCTTGAATATTTATGGTATTAGTGGCAGTCATGGCAATGGACAGTTTAAATGTTCTAGTTAGGGTTGTGTAATGGATCCCTGGGTCAGCTACCAGCTATGCACATACCGTGTTATTAACAAAGAGGATACTCTGCATAGCCATGGATTAGGAGAGGCAGTCACACAAAGACAGACTAATCTCTGTTAGGTAATTTGAGGTGGAAGATATCTCATCAGCAGAGCTGAAACTTTCTTAGAATTGCTTGTGTATAAGCATTTGCCTTCTCAACCTTCATTACCTCCTCATCCTGTGCTCTACAAGGGTCAGATGTATGCCACAATGTGATATCTCTTCTTACCACTTTTTGCCATCTCCTCCAAAGAAAGATTATACCTCTGACTTTCTTAGCAATAGGAGTTCCGCACAGGTGAGTTGTATCAAGGCTTTCTTTTCATATTTCATCACATGAAGAATAGATAATGTCTTTCTATGGAAACCAAGCTACATTCTACGTTTGGCCATACTGGGCAGGAACTTTGCAAGCCCTACATTTACTGATGAGATATTGGTTTTAAAACTCATATGATCAAGCCCACAATCTATGTAGGAGAAGATTAGACAAGAGTGTGCATACCCAGAGTGAAAATCCTTCTCAAAATATTCTATGAAGTAGAGAAGTAAAGAATGCTTCCTAACTTCGTGTACAATGCCCAGATATAATTCCTGAGCTATCAGAAAAATTGTAGATTGTGAAGAATGCTTTGTAGACTGGGAACTTGATGAAACAGAGGTTTTTCTAGTATGCCCTTATATTAATTATTGCTTTCTATGTACAGTGATTAGGTATGAACATTTTTTGCTTTTTTGATATTAGGGTTCATGTCTAAGTTATTTATTTGAAATTTCTTTGATTTTATACTCTAGGTACTTAGAGTATAAATTTCACCTTAAAACTGTTTTATTGAATCCAGGATTTGCTGTGCTATGTTTTCATTTTCATTTAGTTGTGAGTATATTTTATTTACTTTTTATTTATGTATGCAATTACTTTTTTTTCATTCAATTATGTTATTTAATATTCATAAGTCTATATATGTTTTCTAGTTTTGCTTGATGTTAGTTTCTACTTACTCCATTATAGCCAGATAGAATTCAGGAAGTACCTTCAGTTTTTCTGTTCATGGGAAATTATTTTGAGGCTTATTTTTTAAAAAAACATTCCTTAAATTACTTAAAAGATTATATTTTGTGATGTTTTGTTGGGTCCATTGGATTTATGATGTCATTTAATTTCAGTATTTCTTTGCTTATTTTTTATTTTGGTAACAAGTCCATGAGTGAGAATAGTATATTAAGGTCATTCACTGTCACTGTATTTGGATGAATCTGTAGCATTCATTATAGTTAATAGTATCTGTTTAAGGAAGTTGAACACATTTGAGTTGGACGCATATGTTTAGAATTTTAACAACTTCTTCATATATTTTCTCTTAATGAGTATGAAGTGTCCTTCTTTATCTCTTCTGATTAGCTATGGTTTGAGGTCTCTTTGGTCATATACTGGAGTACCAATATCTACTTGTATCTTCATATTCTTAGAATAATTTTCTGTATCATTTCATCCTAAGATAGTATCTAAGTTTGATGATAAAGTGTGCTTTTTGAAGGCAGCAAAAGGATGGATCTCGTTTTTAATATAGTTTGATAGTCTTTGACTTTTGTTTTTTCAATTGTTCAATTGATATGATTAATATTCAAAGTTATTATTGAAAGGTGTAAAAAACCTATGATTCTGTTGGATTTGTAGGCTTGGTGTTTTGTTGTTTGTTTTTATGGGGGGTATTGTTGTTATTGTTGTTGTTGTTGTTGTTGTTATTTGTTGTGTTTGTACTGGGTGGGGGTGTGTCTCCTCATTTATATGACAATGATCTTAGCATCACTTTTATTTCTGTAGCTTCTTTGATGTGCCCATCTTTCTCCTATATTTTGTCAAGTCGACTCTATTGAGATAGATTAGTGATTGTACATTCCTCTAGGCTGCTTTTATCATGGAAAGATTTTCTTTAATTTTAATTATGGTGGATTACCTTGCTGTTTGTTGGTAGTTATAGTCATTTAGAGCTCAAAACACATCTGTAGGTAGAGACTACTCGCTAGTTTTCCAGTTGCTAAGACCAAAGAAAATCACATAGTAATTGTATTAACTACAACAGCTTGGCTGATGACTCAGGCATATTTCTAGCTAGTTTTTATGTCTTGAATTCACCCATTTCTATTAATATGTGTATTGTCACAGGCTGTGGATTACCAGAAAGTTTCTGGGTTCTTTTTCCTTAGCACCTAAATGGCATCTGTCTCCTTAGGCAGCTACATGGCATCTTTCTGACTCTCTCTCTATGTCTTTGTTCAGATTTCTTGCCTGACTTTACTCTACTAAGCCATTGACCAAAAACAGCTTTAGTCATCAACCAATAAAAGCAACATATATACAGAAAAACACCATACATCTTTCTAACACATCTTTCCAAACATATCATTTCTTTTTTTTTAACTTTAATTTTTTTTTATTAAATTATAAAAGTTTCCATTTCAGCCCCTCCTCCCAACACCCTCCCACTCCCCCCACTCCCTCTCCTCCTCCCTCTCCATCCCCTAGAGCAGTCAGGGTTTCCTGCCCTGTGGGAAGTTCAAGTTCCTCCCCCCTCCCTCCAGGTCCAGGGAAAGTGAGAGTCCAAACAGACTGGAGCACCAAAATCCAGTATATGCAGAGGAAGCAAGTCCCAGTGTCATTGTCAATGGCTTTTCAAAAAGGCTCCGGGCCAGCCACATTCAGAGAATCTGGTTGGATCACGTCCTCGTTCAGTCCCAGTCCAACAGGCCTTGGTGAACTCTCATTATATAAGTTCCCTTGTATCAGTGGGTGCTCCCATCCCTCGCAGTCCTGATTACTTTTTTAATTTTCTTCATCTTTCTGTTCCTCATTTGGACCGTGGAGTGCTCAGTTCGGTGTTCCAATATGGGTCTCCATCTGTATCGCCATCCAACGTCGGATGAAGGTTTCCTCTGCCCTTGCCTTCTTTGCTCACGTTCTCTTTCCTTCTGCCTCTTATTTGGACCTAGGGAGCTAGGTCCAGTGTTCCAACGTGGTTCTCCGCCTCCATCTCCATCCATCGCCAGATGAGGGTTCTATGGTGACATGCAAAATATTCATCAGTATGGTTGTGGGCCAAGGCCGATTCAGGCACCCTCTCCTCTGTCCAGAGAACCATCTGGGGATCTCTCCTTGGACCGGGGATCCCCTTTATAATCAAGTCTCTTGTAAACCCTAAAATGATTCCCTTAATTGAGGTATATACTTGCCTGATCCCATATCCATCCTTCCTCCCTCCCCCCCATCCCAGTCCCCCGATCTTTCCCCAATCCTCCCCTACTCCCTTCTCTCTAACCCTCTCCCTTTCCGACAACCCTCCCACCCCCCCCATGCACCCGAGGTTACCTGGGACTCTTGTCTATTTCCTACCTCCTGGCGGATAGCTAAATAATCTTCATCAGGTTCATCTTCTTATTTAGCTTCTCTAGGATCACGAATAATAGGCTCAAAGACCTTTAATTATGGTTAGAATCCACTTATGAGTGAATACATACCATGTTCCTCTTTTTGGGTCTGGCTTACCTCACTCAGTAAAGCGTTTTCTATTTCCATCCATATGCATGCAAAATTCAAGATGTCATTGTTTTTAACCGCTGAGTAAAACTCTAATGTGTATATGTTCCACACCTTTTTTAACCATTCTTCTATTGGGGGCACCTAGGTTTTTTCCAGGTTCTGGCTATTACAAATAGTGCTGCTATGAACATAGTAGAATAAATGCTTTTGTAGTATGTTAAGGAATCTCTAGGGTATATTCCCAAGAGTGGAATTGCTGGGTCCTGAGGGAGGTTGACTCCCAGTTTCCTGAGAAACCGCCACACTGATTTCCACAGTGGCTGCACAAGTTTGCATTCCCACCAACAATGGATGAGTGTTCCCCTCATTCCACATCCTCTCCAGCATAGGCTATCATTGGTGTTTTTGAGTTTGGCTATTCTGACAGGTGTAAGATGATATCTCAAAGTGGTTTTGATTTGCATTTCCCTGATTGATAAGGAGGTTGAGCATGACCTTAAGTGCTTTTTAGCCCTTCGAAGTTCATCTGTAGTGAATTCTCTGTTCAGTTCAGTACCCCATTTTTTAATTGGGTTAATTAGAGTTTTAGTGTCTAGTTTCTTGAGTTCTTTGTATATTTTGGAGATCAGACCTTTATCTGTTGCAGGGTTTGTGAAGATCTTTTCCCAGTCAGAAGGTAGCCTTTTTGTCTTACTGACAGTGTCCTTTGCTTTACAGAAGCTTCTCAGTTTCAGTAGGTCCCATTTATTTATTGTTTCTCTTATTGTCTGCGCTCCTGGGGTTCTGCTTAGGAAGTGGTCTCCTGTGCCTATATCTTGTAGACTACTTCCCACTTTCTCTTCTATCAGGTTCAAAGTGGTCGGATTAATGTTGATGTCTTTTATCCATTTGGACCTGAGTTTTGTGCATGGTGATAGATATGGATCTATTTTCATTCTTCTACAGGTTGACATCCAGTTATGCCAGCACCATTTGTTAAAGATGCTATCTTTCTTCCATTGTATAGCTTTAGCTCCCTTGTCAAAAATCAGGTGTTCATAAGTTTGTGGGTTAATACCCGGGTCTTCTATTCGATTCCATAGGTCGACTTCTCTGTTGTTATGCCAATACCAAGCTGTTTTCAATACTGTTGCTCTGTAATACAGTTTGAAGTCAGGGATGGTAATGCCTCCAGAGGTTCCTTTATTGTATAAGATTGTTTTGGCTATCCTGGGTTTTTTTTTGTTTTGCCATATAAACTTGATTATTGTTCTCTCAAGGTCTGTAAAGAAGTTTGATGGGATTTTGATGGGAATTGCATTGAATCTATAGATTGCTTTTGGTAGAATTGCCATTTTTACTATGTTGATTCTCCCTATCCAAGAGCAGGGAAGGTCTTTCCATTTTCTGGTATCCTCCTCAATGTCTTTCTTCAAAGACTTAAAGTTTTTGTCAAATAGGTCTTTCACTTCCTTGGTTAGAGTTACCCCAAGATATTTTATGCTATTTGTGGCTATCATGAAAGGTGATGTTTCTCTGATTTCCCTCTCTGCTTCTTTATCCTTTGTATATAGGAGGGCAACCGATTTTTTGGAGTTGATCTTGTATCCTGCCACATTACTAAAGGTGTTTATCAACTGTAGGAGTTCTTTGGAAGAGTTTATGGGGTCGCTGATGTACACTATCATATCGTCTGCAAATAACGAAAGTTTAACTTCATCTTTTCCAATTCGAATCCCCTTGATCCCCTTATGTTGTCTTATTGCTATTGCTAGAACTTCAAGCACTATATTGAAGAGGAATGGTGAGAGTGGACAGCCTTGTCGTGTTCCTGATTTTAGTGGAAAGGCTTTGAGTTTCTCTCCGTTCAATTTGATGTTAGCTGACGGTTTGCTGTATATTGCTTTTATTATATTTAGGTATGATCCTTGTATCCCCAGTCTCTCCAACACCTTTATCATAAATGGGTGTTGAATTTTGTCAAATGCTTTTTCTGCATCCAATGAAATGATCATATGGTTTTTTTCTTTCAGTTTATTTATATGATGGATTACATTGATAGATTTGCATATGTTGAACCAGCCCTGCATCTCTGGGATGAAGCCCACTTGATCATAATGGATAATTTTTCTAATGTATTCTTGGATTCGGTTTGTCAGTATTTTATTGAGTATTTTTGCGTCAATGTTCATGAGTGATATTGGTCTGTAATTCTCTTTCCTGGTTGTGTCTTTGTGTGGTTTTGGTATCAGGGTTACTGTAGCTTCATAAAAAGAGTTTGGCAGTGATTCTTCTGTTTCTATATTGTGAAATACATTAAGGAGTATAGGTATTAGCTCTTCCTGGAAGTTCCGGTAGATTTCTGCTTTGAAACCATCTGGTCCTGGGCTTTTTTTGGTAGGGAGATTTTTAATAACAGCTTCTAATTCTTCACGACTGACAGGTCTATTTAGATTGTTCACCTGTTCTTGGTTCAACTTTGGTATATGGTACTTATCTAAAAAAATGTCCATTTCTTTTACATTTTCCAACTTTGTGGCATATAAATTTTCGTAGTAAGATCTAATGATTCTCTGAATTTCCTCTGTGTCTGTGGTTATGTCCCCCTTTTCATTTCTGATCTTATTAATTTGCATGTTCTCTCTCTGCCGTTTGATTAATTTGGATAGGGGTTTGTCGATCTTGTTGATTTTCTCCAAGAACCAGCTTTTTGATTCATTGATTCTTTGGATTGTTTTCTGTGTTTCTATTTTGTTGATTTCAGCCCTCAGTTTGATTATTTCCAGTCTTCTACTCCTCCTGGGTGAATCAGCTTCTTTTTTTTTGAGAGCTTTCAAGTATGCTGTTAAGTCTCCAATGTGTGCTTTCTCCGTTTTCTTTAATTGGGCACTTAGTGCTATGAACTTTCCTCTTAGCACTGCTTTCATAGTGTCCCATAGGTTTGAGTATGTTGTGTCTTTATTTTCATTAAATTCAAGGAAGACTTTAATTTCTTTCTTTATTTCTTCCTTGACCCAGGGGTGATTCAGTAGTTGACTGTTCAACTTCCATGAATTTGTTGGCTTCCTGGGGGTAGCACTGTTCTTGAATTCTAACTTTAATCCATGGTGGTCTGAAAAGACACAAGTGGTTACTAATATTTTTTTGTATCTGTGGAAGTTTGCTTTGTTACCCAGTATGTGGTCAATTTTCGAGAACGTTCCATGAGCTGCAGAGAAGAAGGTATATTCTTTCCTATTTGGGTGGAATGTTCTATAGATGTCTGTTAAGTCCACTTGATTCAATACCTCCAGTAATTCTCTTAATTCTCTGTTAGGTTTCTGTCTGATTGACATATCCATTGGAGAGAGAGGAGTGTTGAAGTCTCCTACTATTAGTGTGTGTGGTTTGATGACTGCCTTGAGTTCTAGAAGTGTTTCTTTTACATAAGTAGGAGGCTTTATATTAGGGGCGTAGATATTCAGGATTGAGACTTCCTCCTGATGAATTGTTCCTGTTATGAGTATAAAATGTCCATCTCCATCTCTTCTGATTGATTTTAGTTTGAAGTCAATTTTGTTGGAGATTAGAATGGCCATGCCTGCTTGTTTCTTAGGTCCATTTGCTTGGAAAACCTTTTCCCAACCCTTTACTCTGAGTAAATGTCTGTCTTTGTGGTTGAGGTATGTTTCTTGTAAACAGCAGAATGTTGGATCCTGTTTTCGTATCCAGTCTCTTAGTCTGTGCCTTTTTATAGGTGAATTGAGTCCATTAATATTAAGTGATATTAATGACCAGTGGTTGTTGACTCCGGTTATTATTATTTTTTGTTTGATCAATAGAGTTTGTATGTGTCCCTTCTTTGAGTCAAGCTCTTGAAGGGTCGCTAGATGTCTGAGTTATTGTAAGCAGTGCTGGCAATGTTGGAATCCTTTGGTTGCAATTTTCCTTCTATTACTTTCTGTAAGGCTGGGTTTGTGGCTGCAAATTGTTTAAATTTGTTCTTATCCTGGAATATTTTGTTTTCTCCATCGATAGTGAATGATAGCTTGGCTGGGTATATTAGTCTGGGCTTGCATCCATGGACTCTTAGTTTCTGCAGTACCTCTATCCAGGACCTTCTGGCTTTCATGGTTTCCATAGAGAAGTCCGGTGTGAGTCTGAATGGTTTACCTTTATAAGTTACTTGCCCTTTTTCCCTTGCAGCTCTTAATATTCTTTCTTTAATCTGTATGTTTTGTGTTTTGATTATTATATGGCGAGGGGATGTTTTTTTTTGATCAAGCCTATTCGGTGTTCTGTATGGTTCTTGAACCTTCATAGGAATATCATTCTTCAGATTGGGAAAGTTTTCTTCTATAATTTTGATGAATATATTTTCTGGTCCTTTGATCTGCAGTTCTTCTCCTTCTTCAATCCTTATTATTCTTAGATTTGGTTTTTTTATTGTGTCCCAGATTTCTTGAATGTTTTGTGATGAGAATTTATTGGATTTGCTGTTTTCTTTGATCAGAGCATTTATTTTCTCTATGGTATCTTCAGACTCTGAGATTCGTTCTTCCATCTCTTGTATTCTATTGGTTATGCTTGATTCTGTAGTCTCTGTTCCTTTACCTAGATTTTCCATATCCAGCCGGCCCTCGTTTTGTGTTTTCTTCATTGCCTCCATTTCAGTTTTCAATTCTTGAACTGTTTCCATTACCTGTTTGATTGTTTTTTCTTGGTTTCCCAATATATCATTCATGAATTTACTCATTTCTTCAATTTTTTTTATATTTTTCATCCATTTCTTTACTCATTTCTTCAATCTTTTTGTTATACTTCTCATCCAGTTCTTTAAGGGAGTTATTCATATCCTGTTTAAGGGACTCTATTGCTTTCATAATGGCATTTTTTCCCGCTTCTTCTGAATTAAGAGGTTCAAGTCCTTCTATTGTAGGGTCATTGGGTTCTGGTGTTTTCATGTTGTTTTTTAGATTGTTGGAGGAGTTCTTGCCTTGGCGTCTGCCCATCTCTTTCTTCAAATGCTCTCTACTGGATCTTCTAGTACCAGGTCAGGTTCCCTTGTTGGGCAGGGAATTCACTGACAGAAGGCCTACCTTTCCTCAGGCAGTCTATTGACACACAGGCACTCCCTACTACCGGGTTGTACTCACAACCCAGGTCCAGCGAGCAAGGGAGTTGCTCTGGGGAGATTTTGTGGCCCCAGAGGGAAGGGGGGAAGAGAGGAAGGTGTAACTGGATAAAGGCTGGGACGGGATTCGGGAGAACTCCGCAGGGAGGAGTCGCCTCTGCCTGGTGACCAGATTGTCGAGGGGGGCGGGGAAAGGCTGAATTCCTCCTAGAGGAAGCCCTCTGGCCAGGGGAAAACTCACCCCTCCTCCAATGGAAGTCTGCTAGCAGTTCACTCTTTCTTGCTGGCCAGGAATGTGATTGAGCTGAGACAGGGCTTGCCTGTCCTCAGACAGGCTCTCAAAGCACCTGAGCTGCCCCTGCTGGACCGAGCCCACAGTCCAGGCCCAGCGTGCAAGGGAGCAGCTCTGGGGAGATCTTGTGTCTCCAGAGGGGAGGGGGGGTGAAGAGAGGAAGGTGTACCTGGATAAAGGCTGGGAGGGGATTCAGGAGAGCTCCGCAGGGAGGAGTCGCCTCTGCCTGGTGACCAGATTGTCGAGGGGGGCGGGGAAAGGCTGAATTCCTCCTAGAGGGAGCCCTCTGGCCAGGGGAAAACTCACCCCTCCTCCAATGGAAGTCTGCTAGAAGTTCACTCTTTCTTGCTTGCCAGGAATGTGATTGAGCTGAGACAGGGCTTGCCTGTCCTCAGACAGGCTCTCAAAGCACCTGAGCTGCCCCTGCCGGACCGAGCCCACAGTCCAGACCCAGCGTGCAAGGGAGCAGCTCTGGGGAGATCTTGTGTCTCCAGAGGGAAGGCTATCTTTTCAGTTTCAAATATTACATTGAAAACTCAGCTTTGCTTTTGACATGTTGCCTTTTATAGGGCTTCATCATTCCCCTCATACAGCTTTCAATATGATTTCTTTCTTTTATATATTTGATATCAAGTATCAATATGCAATGGATAGTATCCTTTATGGTCTTGAAAATATCATGTTCCTCATTACTCTTTTACTTAAATGAGCATATATATCCATGTATTTAGGAAATTCTAATATTTATTGAATTCTTTTTCATGCCTTTTATACAGAGTAAAGCTATTTGTCCTCTTCTTTGCCCATTGCTTATTGATTTGCCTTTTCATAGTGCTTGAATTATCTCATGTGGTTCAATCATATACTACTTTTTATAAATATTTCATTGACCTTTGCTGAGTGATCAATTATTTCTTTTTATTTCTTTTTTACTTTTCAAAACAAGGTTGCTCTGTGTATCTCTGACTTTCCTGGCACTCACTTTGTTCAGAGTCACAGAGATCTGCCTATCTCTGCTTTCCTGAATGCTAGGGTAAAGGCATGTACCATCACTGCCCTGTTTGTCCCAGTTTTTCTACCTTCTGTTTGAGCCTTAATATTCTGCCCTCTATATCATCCAATCAATAGGTGAGGTTTTCCACTCAACTTTTTATTTAACATATTATATTTTTTTAGTAAATTTTATTAAATTATAAAAGTTTCCATTTCCGCCCCCCCTCCCAACACCCTCCCACTCCCCCCACTCCCCCCCTCCTTCCCCTCCGTCCCCCAGGGCAGTCAGGGTTTCCTGCCCTGTGGGAAGCTCCAGCTCCCTCCCCCTTCCTCCAGGTCCAGGAAGGCGAGCGTCCAAACAGACTGGATCCCCAAAATCCAGCATATGCAGAGGAAACAGGTCCCAGTGTCATAGTCAATGGCTTTTCAGAAAGACCCCGGGCCAGCCACAGTCAGAGAATCCGGCCAAATTCCGAGAATCTGGCTAGATCACGTCCTCTTTCAGTCCCAGTCCGACTGGCCCTGGTAAATTCTCATCAGATCCGTTCCCTTGTATCAGTGGGTGATAGCATCCCTCGCAGTACTGATTTCGTCTTTCATGTTCCTCCTCCTTCCGCTCCCCCTCCGGACCTCGGGGGGCTCAATCCGTTGCTCCAATGTGGGCCTCCGACTGCATAGCCGTCCTTCGCCAGATGAAGGATCTATGGTGATAAGCAAAATATACATCAGTATGGTCATGGGCCACGGCCGATTCAGGCACCCTCTCCTCTGTCCAGAGAGCAATCTGGGGGATTTCTCCTTGGACCTGGGATCCCATATATAATCAAGTCTCCTGTAAACCCTAAAATGGCTCCCTTAGTTGAAATATATTGTTCCCTGATCCCATATTCATCCTACCTCCCTCCCCCCCCATCCCCGGCCACAAAGCTTTCCCCGTTCCTCCCCTACTCCCTTCTCTCTAGCCCTCTCCCCCTCCATCGACCCTCCCACCCCCACCATGCACCCGAGGTTACCTGGGACTCTTGTCTATTTCCTACCTCCTGGTGGATAGCTAAATAATCTTCATCAGGTTCATCTTCTTATTTAGCTTCTCTAGGATCACGAATAATAGGCTCAAAGACCTTTAATTATGGTTAGAATCCACTTATGAGTGAATACATACCGTGTTCCTCTTTTTGGGTCTGGCTTACCTCACTCAGTAAAGCGTTTTCTATTTCCATCCATTTGCATGCAAAATTCAATATGTCATTGTTTTTAACCGCCGAGTAAAACTCTAATGTATATATGTTCCACACCTTTTTTAACCATTCTTCTATTGAGGGGCACCTAGGTTGTTTCCATGTTCTGGCTATTACAAATAGTGCAGCTATGAACATAGTTGAACAAATGCTTTTGTAGTATGTTAGGGAATCTTTAGGGTATATTCCCAAGAGTGGTATTGCTGGGTCCTGAGGGAGGTTGACTCCCAGTTTCCTGAGAAACCGCCACGCTGATTTCCACAGTGGCTGCACGAGTTTGCATTCCCACCAACAATGGATGAGTGTTCCCCTCACCCCTCATCCTCTCCAGCATAGGCTATCGTTGGTGGTTTTGACTTTAGCTATTCTGACAGGTGTAAGATTGTATCTCAAAGTGGTTTTGATTTGCATTTCCCTGATCGCTAAGGAGGTTGAGCATGACCTTAAGTGTCTTCTGGCCATTCGAAGTTCATCTGTTGTGAATTCTCTGTTAAGATCAGTACCCCCATTTTTTAATTGGGTTAATTAGAGTTTTAGTGCCTAGTTTCTTGAGTTCTTTGTATATTTTGGAGATCAGACCTTTGTCTGATGAGGGGTTGGTGAAGATCTTCTCCCAGTCAGAAGGCAGCCTTTTTGTCCTACTGACAGTGTCCTTTGCTTTACAGAAGCTTCCCAGTTTCAGTAGATCCCATTTATTCATTGTTTCTCTTATTGTCTGTGCTGCTGGGGTCCTACTTAGGAAGAGGCCTCCTGTGCCTATATCTTGTAGACTACTTCCCACTTTCTCTTCTATCAGGTTCAAAGTGGACGGATTAATGTTGATGTCTTTAATCCATTTGGACTTGATTTTTGTGCATGGTGATAGATATGGATCTACTTTCATTTTTTTACAGGTTGACATCCAGTTATGCCAGCACCATTTGTTAAAGATGCTTTCCTTCTTCCATTGTATACCTTTAGCTCCCTTGTCGAAAATTAGGTGTTCATAAGTTTGTGGGTTAATATCTGGGTCTTCTATTCGATTCCATAGGTCGACTTCTCTGTTCTTATGCCAATACCAAGCTGTTTTCAATACTGTAGCTCTATAATAGAGTTTGAAGTCAGGGATGGTAATGCCTCCAGAAGTTCTTTTATTGTATAAGATTGTTTTGGCTATCCTGGGTTTTTTGTTTTGCCATATAAACTTGATTATTGTTCTCTCAAGGTCTGTGAAGAAGTTTGATGGGATTTTGATGGGGATTGCATTGAATCTATAGATTGCTTTTGGTAGAATTGCCATTTTTACTATGTTGATTCTCCCAATCCAAGAGCAGGGGAGGTCTTTCCATTTTCTGGTATCCTCCTCAATTTCTTTCTTCAAAGACTTAAAGTTTTTGTCAAATAGGTCTTTCACTTCCTTGGTTAGAGTAACCCCAAGATATTTTATGCTATTTGTGGCTATCATGAAAGGTGATGTTTCTCTGATTTCCCTCTCTGCTTCTTTATCCTTTGTGTATAGGAGGGCCACTGATTTTTTGGAGTTGATCTTGTATCCTGCCACGTTACTAAAGGTGTTTATCAGCTGTAGGAGTTCTTTGGAAGAGTTTTTGGGGTCGCTTATGTACACTATCATATCGTCAGCAAATAACGAAAGTTTAACTTCATCCTTTCCAATTCGAATCCCCGTGATCCCCTTATGTTGTCTTATTGCTATTGCTAGAACTTCAAGCACTATATTGAAGAGGTATGGAGAGAGTGGACAGCCTTGTCGCGTTCCTGATTTTAGTGGAAAGGCTTTGAGTTTCTCTCCATGCAATTTGATGTTAGCTGTCGGCTTGGTGTATATTGCTTTTATTATATTTAGGTATGATCCTTGTATCCCCAGTCTCTCTAACACCTTTATCATAATGGGGTGTTGAATTTTGTCAAATGCTTTTTCAGCATCTAGTGAGATGATCATATGGTTTTTTTCTTTCAGTTTATTTATATGATGGATTACATTGATAGATTTGCGTATGTTGAACCAGCCCTGCATCTCTGGAATGAAGCCGACTTGATCATAATGGATAATTTTTCTAATGTGCTCTTGGATTCGGTTTGCCAGTATTTTATTGAGAATTTTCGCGTCGATGTTCATGAGTGAGATTGGCCTGTAATTCTCTTTCTTGGTTGTGTCTTTGTGTGGTTTTGGTATTAGGGTAACTGTAGCTTTATAAAAGGAGTTAGGCAGTGACTCTTCTGTTTCTATATTGTGGAATACGTTAAGGAGTATAGGTATTAGCTCTTCCTGGAAGTTCTGGTAGAATTCTGCATTGAAACCATCTGGTCCTGGGCTTTTATTGGTAGGGAGATTTTTGATAACAGCTTCTAATTCTTCGCGACTAACAGGTCTATTTAGATTGTTCACCTGTTCTTGGTTCAACTTTGGTATATGGTATTTATCTAAAAAAATGTCCATTTCTTTTACATTTTCCAACTTTGTGGCATATAAACTTTGATAGTAAGATCTAATGATTCTCTGAATTTCCTCTGTGTCTGTGGTTATGTCCCCCTTTTCATTTCTGATCTTATTAATTTGCATGTTCTCTCTCTGCCGTTTGATTAACTTGGATAGGGGTTTGTCAATCTTGTTGATTTTCTCCAAGAACCAGCTTTTTGATTCATTGATTCTTTGGATTGTTTTCTCTGTTTCTATTTTGTTGATTTCAGCCCTCAGTTTGATTATTTCCAGTCTTCTAGACCTCCTGGGTGAATCAGCTTCTTTTTTTTCTAGATCTTTCAAGTGTGCTGTTAAGTCTCCAATGTGTGCTTTCTCCGTTTTCTTTAATTGGGCACTTAGTGCTATGAACTTTCCTCTTAGCACTGCTTTCATAGTGTCCCATAGGTTTGAGTATGTTGTGTCTTTGTTTTCATTAAATTCAAGGAAGAGATTAATTTCTTTCTTTATTTCTTCCTTGACCCAGGGGTGATTTAGTAGTTGACTGTTCAGTTTCCATGAGTTTGTTGGCTTCCTGGGGGGAGCATTGTTGTTGAATTCTAATTTTAGTCCATGGTGATCTGACAAGGCACAGGTAGTTACTAATATTTTTCTGTATCTGTGGAAGTTTGCTTTGTTACCGAGTATGTGGTCAATTTTCGAGAAGGTTCCATGAGCTGCAGAGAAAAAGGTATATTCTTTCCTATTTGGGTGGAGTGTTCTATAGATGTCTGTTAAGTCCATTTGATTCAATACCTCCAATAGGTCTCTCAATTCTCTGTTTGGTTTCTGTCTGATTGACCTGTCCATTGGTGAGAGAGGAGTGTTGAAGTCTCCTACTATTAGTGTGTGTGGTTTGATGACCGCCTTGAGTTCTAGAAGAGTTTCTTTTACATATGTGGGTGCCTTTATATTAGGAGCATAGATATTCAGGATTGAGACTTCCTCCTGATGAATTGTTCCAGTTATGAGTATGAAATGTCCATCTTCATTTCTTCTGATTGATTTTAGTTTGAAGTCGATTTTGTTAGATATTAGAATGGCCACGCCCGCTTGTTTCTTAGGTCCATTTGCTTGGAAAACCTTTTCCCAACCCTTTACTCTGAGTAAGTGTCTGTCTTTGTGGTTGAGGTGTGTTTCTTGTAAACTGCAGAATGTTGGATCCTGTTTTCGTATCCAATCTCTAAGTCTGTGCCTCTTTATAGGTGAATTGAGTCCATTGATATTAAGTGATATTAATGACCAGTGGTTGTTGACTCCGGTCATTTTTTTTTTTTAAGTAGTAGAGTGTATGTGTTTTTCTTCTTTGATTTGTGCTTGTGAATGGTCGCTAGATGTTCGAGTTATTGTAGATCGTGTTGGGAATGTTGGATTCCTTCGGTAGTGATTTTCCTTCTAATATTCTCTGTAAGGCTGGATTAGTAGCTACGTATTGTTTAAATTTATTTTTATCCTGGAATATTTTGTTTTCTCCGTTGATAGTGAACAATAGCTTGGCTGGGTAAAGTAGTCTGGGTTTGCATCCATGGTCTCTTAGTTTCTGCAGTACCTCTATCCAGGATCTTCTGGCTTTCATGGTTTCCATAGAGAAATCCGGTGTAAGCCTGATAGGTTTACCTTTATAAGTTACTTGACCTTTTTCCTTTGCAGCTCTTAAAATTTTTTCTTTAATATTTATGTTTTGTGTTTTGATTATTATATGGCGCGGGGATGTTTTTTTCTGATCCAATCTATTCGGTGTTCTGTATGCTTCTTGAACCTTCATAGGAATATCGTTCTTTAGGTTGGGAAAGTTTTCTTCTATAATTTTGTTGAATATATTTTCTGGGCCTTCGATCTGCAGTTCTTCTCCTTCTTCAATCCCTATTATTCTTAGATTTGGTTTTTTTATTGTGTCCCAGATTTCCTGAATGTTTTGTGAAGAGAATTTGTTGGATTTGCCGTTTTCTCTGACCAGAGCATTTATTTTCTCTATGGTATCTTCAGAATCTGAGATTCGTTCTTCTATCTCTTGTATTCTATTGGTTATGCTTGATTCTGTAGTCTCCGCTCGTTTACCTAGGTTTTCCATATCCAGCCGGATCTCGTTTTGTGTTTTCTTCATTGCCTCCATTTCAGTTTTCAATTCTTGGACTGTTTCCTTTACTTGTTTGATTGTTTTTTCTTGGTTTCTCAGGGTATCACTCACGGATTTACTTATTTCTTCAAACTTTTTGTTATATTTCTCATCCATTTCTATACTCATTTCTTCAAACTTTTTGTTATACTTCTCGACCAGTTCCTTAAGGGAGTTATTCATATCCTGTTTAAGGGACTCTATTGCTTTCATAATGGCACTTTTTTCCACTTCATCTGGGTTAGAGTGTTCAAATCCTTCTGTTGTAGGGTCATTGGGATCTGATATTTTCATGTTGTTTTTCAGATTGTTGGAGGAGGTCTTGCCTTGGCGTCTGCCCATCTCTTCGATCAAATGCTCTCTATTGGAGCTTCTGGTATCGGGTCAGGTTCCCTTGTTGGGCAGGGAGTTCACTGATAGAATGCCTACCTTTCCCCAAGCAGGGTATTGAACCACAGGCACTGCCTCTTTCCGGGATGCCCCTATAGAGCAGGCCCAGTGTGCAAGGCAGCTGAGCTGGGGAAATTTTATGGGCTCAGTGGGAGGGGAGAAATATAGAAATTTGTACCTGGATGGAAGCTGGGATGGCAGGTGGGAGAGCCTAGAAGGGTGGAAACAGTACTGCAGGCTGACCTGGGAGTCTATGGGGTCGGGGAGAGTCCTAGCTCCCCCTCGCCTGGCCCCTGTCGTGGGCCCGAATCAACTCACCACTCCGAAGGCCCTCTGGATGGAAGCTGGGATGGCTGGCGGGGAAGCTAGCAGGGTGGAAACAGCACTGCAGGCTGACCTGGGAGTCTATGGGGTCGGGGAGAGTCCTAGCTCCCCCTCGCTGGGCCCGCGGGGACCCGAATCAACTCACCACTCCGAAGGCCCTCTGGATGGAAGCTGGGATGGCTGGCGGGGAAGCTAGCAGGGTGGAGCCAGCAGAGCAGGCTGACCTGGGAGTCTATGGGGTCGGGGAGAGTCCTAGCTCCCCCTCGCTGGGCCCGCGGGGACCCGAATCAACTCACCACTCCGAAGGCCCTCTGGATGGAAGCTGGGATGGCTGGCGGGGAAGCTAGCAGGGTGCCAACATATTATATTTTTAATTCTACGCATTATTTTAGTTTAGTTTAGTTTTTCATTGGTATTTTATCTCTTATTTTCATCATTTACATTTTATTGAGTTTTTCAGACCATATTTCTGATTATGGTTTCCTCTTCTCCAGCTCTTCACAGATCATCCCTACATCCCTGCTCACCCAACTCCACACTTTTTTTCTTTCTTTCTACCTTTAGAAAACGAATGAAGAGGAATGCAAAGTAAATTCAAAACAAAACAAAAATAACCAAGAAAAAGCACAAGAAACACAGATAAACACAAAGAAACAAAACCAAAACAATATTGGAAACCATAATATATAAGCAAAAGACCAAAAGTAAGACAAAAAAAAGTAGAAGCAAAGTGATATGAGACAAATAGTCTACAAAATTACTATTGAATTTATTATGTGTTGGTCATCCTCTACTGCGGGACATGGGGCTTATAATTAAGTGTGGTTAATATGCCCTATGAAGCTTCATGTCAGTACAAGATAACTTCTACTGTTTAGAATGGGAGATTGTATCCTCTTGGGGAGATTGTACCCTCTTTGCCCTCTCAGTGCTGGAATCCAGTCTGGTTGAACCTGTGTAGGCCTTGTACATGCAACCACAGTCTTTGTGTTTATGTGTTTGTCAGTCCTACTGTATATGGACTGCACAGTTTTCTTGATGTGCTTTATTCTCTCTGTCTCTGAAAATCATTCTGCCTCCTTTCCACACAGCTCACTGAGCTCTAAGAAGAGGAGTTTGATGAAGATATCACATTTAGAATGATTGTTCAAAGTCTCAAACTCTATGCATATTATCCAGTTGTGGATCTCTATGTTTATTCTCAACTAATGTAAGAGAAAGCCTCTCTGATAATGGCTGAGTGTAGATGTATGTGATAAAGTGGTCCCACACTAGCTCAGAATTGAGTATAATAAAGGGTTCTTTATTTGGGCACAGACTCACAGATCAACAATCTTCTGCATGAGTCTGGAACAGGAACCAAGTCCAATAGCTGAGAGAGAAAGAGAGAGAGAGAGAGAGAGAGAGAGAGAGAGAGAGAGAGAGAGACCACAAGCTTTACGTAAATGGAAACCTATAGATATGAATGACCTAAAGGAAATTAAGCAAGCAGTAATATCTTATGGCTTGTATTCACCATTTGTTAGGGAGATGGTGAAAACATGGGCTTCAAGCATTAAGGCTATCTCACATTACTGACTTCAATTAGTTTCAGTGGTACTGAAAGATGGGCCACAACTACTGTGGAATTTCTACTAGTGATAAGAAGAAAAAATTTTAGAAAAACAGGGAAAATCAAAAGGATTCAAGGCTTTCCAAGATCAGATTCTTGGTGAGGGCATTTATTCAGAGCTATAGGATCTAGGTCTTTATGATGAACACATCTTGTGCATATCCAAACAGCAGCTTTAAATGCTTGGGACAGGATTCAAGAACTAGAAAAAAGAATTGAATCATATACCAGGGTTAAGAAAGGCCAAAGAGAAGCCCTTTGTGACTTTTTACAAAGATTAACTAAGGCTATACAAATATATAACAAACTCAGAAGCTAGATGAGTACTTATTGAATCTTTGGCTTTTGAAAATACCAACTTAGAAAGCAAAAAGATACTTGTACCTTTAATGGTTAGATCATCATCACTAGATGAATAGATTTTTACTACAATTAATGTTGAAGCATTTGCTTGGGTAGGAAAAGCAAAGGTCAAAATGACAAATGTTTTAACTGTGGTAGAATAGGACATCTGATAAGGGATTGTAGACAAGGCATTACTAAAAATAATTTTGTCTTCTGGGAATGACAAGAACAGAAAGTCTCAATCTTCTGAATTATGTAGAAGATGGAACAAAGGTTGACAATGAACCAATGAATGTAGTTCAACAAAAGACAAACAAGCCAACCCAATACCATTGGGAAACTCCTTGGCAGACCTCTCACAGGTCCCCAGGTCAAATGTGATCCAGTCATTCTCAGTTAATGTGGAAGACACATCTCACCAGGAAAATTAAAAATTCCAGTACCTGCTGTAGAAAAAATCATACTGTTATGGATTATGGAATAAACATAGAGGATGAATCAAAAATTTCAATAAAACATAGGAAGTGTATATTTTGACAAACTTCTATAAGTGATCAGACCAAAGCCAAGAGTGTGTATAAATAACATTGTAATTGAGGAGTTACTAGATACAAGTAATCCTGTGGATTTAACTACCATTACTCTGGAGTCTTGGTATCTGTATTAGCCTCTTCAAAATGCAGATGTTCAATTCCTAGAAATTGGAACCCTAACTCAAGTGAAACAAAGCACAAGAAAGGTCTAATACATAGAGCCAGAAGGACAGAGAGGAAGGATGACGCCATATGTGGCTAATATCATAGTGAATTATGGGTTCATGACCTGCTGTGGCAATGGAATACCCAGATTAACATTTCTGCAGTCCTAGAAGCTCATGTTTCTGGGAAGGATATTACAACGTACTATAAGAAAAGGTCACCAGTCTCAGGCCATATAGGAACACAAAGAAACTAGCAAACTTCAGAAATGTCAACAGCCCTACCTTTAAAATGGTTAACTGAGGAACCAACATGGGTTCAACAATGGCCTTTAATAGAAAAGATCTTAGAACAGCTGGTACAAGAGCAATTGTATGCTCATGATATAGAAGAATCAACCAGTCATTCGAATTCTCCTATATTTGTTGATAAAAAGGAATCTGGAAAATAGTGATAGATTTAAGAGCTGTCAGTAAGGGAAGTCAACCTATGAGCCCTCTACAATCTTGAATTTCTTTGTCTTCCCTATTTTCTAAGGGACAATCTCTTATAGATATTGACTTAAAAGACTGTTTATTCACTATACCCTTAAAAGAAAAAAACAGAGAAAAATTTGCCTTCACAGTGACTACTTATATTAATTTTCAGCCTACTAGGAGATATCAATGAATCATCCTTTCACAGGGAATGTTCACTATCCCCACCCTCTACCAATAATTTGTAAGTCAGCCATTGGAAATAATATGTAAACAATTTCTTAATCTATAATTTGCCATTACATGGGTGACATTTTGCTATCTGATTCAAATACAGGTAATTTAGAAAGAATGTTTGAAAAAATAAAAATGTTTTGCCTGAATGTGGATTACAAATAACTCCTGGAAAATTACAAAGAGTAGATTCTATCCATTACATACATTATAAAATAGGTTTACAGATAATTAGAGCACAAAAAGCTCAAATTAGGAGAAACCAACTGAATATTCTTAATGACTTTCAAAGATAGCTAGGAGACATTTCCAATCTATGACCCACTATTGGGATAACACCTGACCTAATAATTCATTTAAACAAAACCTTACATGGTGACAATGACTTAAATAGTCCCAGAGAATTAATAGCTGAGTGTGAGAAAGAATTAACTTTGTTTGAAGAGAAATTACAGAAGACACATGTGGATCATGTGGATTCAAATCTTTATTTCATTCTAGTCATATTGCCTTCCAGAATTTCCCCTACAGAAATTTTAATGCAGAGGAAATATGTTATCTTAGAATGGATCTTTTTACCATATAAATTGAGTAAAAAATGAAAAACTTATATGAAAATGTTTTCTGAATTAATTATAAAAGGAAAATCGATAATTTATTAACTAACAGAAATAGACCCAGTAGAAATGATAGGGCCTTTTATGACTGATGAAATTTAAAAAATATCACAAGACAATGCACCCTGGCAAAGAGATTGTGCTAATTTTTTTTAGGAGAGATTAATAGCAATTATCTCTAAAACAATAGAATTAGCCTTATAAAGAGGGGTAATTGCATTCTTGCCTGCATTTATGTGACACACCAATATCTGGAGTCTGTAAATTCTATACTGAGGCAAATAAATCAAAAAAGGCCGGTTACAAATCAGAAGCTTTTTATCCTCTGAATCCTTTTGGATATTTAGTACTGAGTGGTTTGTCAGGGGTGATTACAGGGTAAGTAGCTAAAACCGTTGATAAGTCATCTCTGACTCTGACAGTACTGGCAATGCTAAATGCTGTCCTTGAACCTCCTCTCCCTGCACATCAGTTCCAATAATTTCTTAAGTCATTTCAAATATTTTTACCACTATCTTATGTAAAGTCTGAATCTCTTGACCTTTGAATATTTCTAATGATTTCATTGACTCATATAACCTCTGGGTCTCATTCTGTACATATGATTCATTGTATGAAATTTTTCATTAATGATAACTTCTTATCCTTGGATATTATTTGGATGGTGTACAGATTGGTGCCTTCTTGGAGAGATACTCTATCTGCTAACTTACCATAACTTTTTAATAGCTTATGGTATTCAATTTCAGCAGTAAAAATTCTTTCAAATAATTTCTCAGCACTCTTTGACATTGATTGAATTTTGTCTGTTAAACTAATGCTATCCATTTCAATGGTATTAATTTTTTCATCTAACTTTTGATTTTTGATGGTATGAATCCTGTCAGCTAGCTGTTCTTTATTAGTCCATAAAGACTATGCTTTATTCTTGTTTCTGTTATCAAATCATTTTTAAGGATATAATATGAAAAACAAAACTAAGTCTTAATATTAAATAAATGAAAGCATCAGAAAATTCATATAAGCATTGTAGAATACCATCCATAGGATAAGCAAAAAGAATATTAAATTCCTGGATAGTGATATTGTCTTTCATTCTATAACTTTCAAATTTATTGATTTATTTATTAATCAAATGAACATACCTCTCATATGAGATTTTAGTTAATTTTTATAAGTATAATAATCTTTATTGTCCAGTAGATGTCGTGGTTGTGGGAACATGGCAGAGAGATGTGACTGGCAGTGACATGAACAGTCCAGTTCAGTTCCACTTTGGCACCTGCTTAAGAACTGACAAATATGCTTGACAAATTAAGAGCAATTAAATTAATTTTGTATACTGTGAGGGTTTTTTGGTGGGCAGATATCAAGGAACGTAAAGCTTGTGAACAAGAAACACAAATAAGTAGGTAGGAACAGAAACCAGAAGCTGTGCAAATTGTCACATGGCAGGGAAAGCAGCAAAGGGGAAAAGAATGTGAGAGCCTGGGAAATTGCCTTGTTGCCAGACAGGTAGCTCTGCTGCAGCGGGGTTTTGGAAAAAAAAAAAAAGAAAACACGTAATAGGTGAAATCAAGCCAGCCAGGCAGTGGTGGAAGATCTTTTGAACTGTTCCTTTGAGTCCATTCTGGTAGGCATGGAGTCAGGATCCATGTGGGCCCCTGTTGTACATAAATGTGATAAAGTCTTATCACACTGGCTCAGAACTGAGTATAATAAAGAATACTTTATTTAGGATTAGACTCACAGATCTACAGTCATCTGCACAAGCATTGAAGAGCAACCAAACCCAGCAACCTAAAGAGAGAGAGATTGAGTGACTGAACAAGCTTTACATCAACATATATAATACAAGAGACCACTCCCAAGTGGGCTGGTGTCTTAAAGTTTATTGGAAGGAGTTCCCACAACAGCTGAGTGAAGCACTTAAATTTTTTTATAGTAGAATGTTGTTAAGAGTCATTTTATTGCTATGTTCCTTTAGCGAAACAATAGTGTTTGGTTTTCCCAGAACACATGCTAGTCTCAGGTTCTTGGCCACCTGAATCAAGTGTCAGGCTTGGATTCTATTTCATAGAGCAGTACTGAAATCCAGTCAAAGAGTGGCTGCTTATGGTTTCAACTTTTCGGCCGCTATTGCACTAGCAGATTATCTTTGAATATCTTAAGGTTTGTATCTGGTTTGGTGGGTTATCACCTTTCTTCTCTGGTGGCATGCAGAGTACCTTCTAGTATAAGGAAAACTAGTCAGTAAGAACTAAGGTTCTAGTTAGGTATCATCTTGACTCTTGGTGTTCCATGACATATATGAGCACTATTTTGAGAATAGGGCCTTGACTTTTGTTTGAGGGGGGGAACAATTTTGTTTTTTGGCAATAGTCTTAATTATTTCAGTTTCCATGGGACATCTTTGGGCAACATGTGGGAGTTCTCATAATTAGGTCTATTGTACCTTGACTAAAGGTCAGAGAGTTCAGACCTATTCTTGCTCCTACAAGGTTATTGACAAGTAGTTTTACTTAAATTGTGGCTACTGACAAGATTTCTTAACTGAGGGTGTGGTTACTTGGTGTTTGGGGTATTAAGATGGCTCACACAGGTGGGTCCATTCCACCTTGACCAAAAGACAGAGTTGTGACCTATTCCTGATCCTTCAAAGATATAATAGGAGGTTTGACCCAGGGAGTGGCTGCCTACAGAATGGTTGGCCTATGGTGGGTCACTGCATGCCCTGAAAAACAGAATACTTAACATAGGGTATAGTTGTTTGTTGTTTCAAGGATTTCAATATATACAATTTCAAAGGTAATTGTTCTGCTTGTTCTTTGTTTCATGTTAGAGGAGTCTTTAGCCTTCTCCCACTCTCCTTTTTGTACTGGGGTATATAAGCATATGGAAAATAAACACAAGTGAATTCAGTATTCACTAAATTGACCTCCCAACTCTATTCCATGTCTCTGTCCTTTATTTGTAATCTACATGCCCCTACCTGGAAAATGTGAAAGCCATAGAGGCTATACCCCAACATATGCTGCCCCAATGTGGAACCCCAATACTAACAAAATAATTTGATATAACCCATTCATGGGATTGGAAGTTTCATTTGTGACAAAAGATTTTTGGTGATTCCGTTCAGATTTCTTTCATTTGTGTGTGTGTGTGTGTGTGTGTGTGTGTGTGTGTGTGTGTGTGTAAGATCTACTCTAGTTGGTTTCTTTATGACCCCTCATATGGGTGGGGTCACAAAGTTCCTTCTAAAATTCTCTCCATTACCCATTTCTTTCCTCAAAACCCATAAAGAAATGTTCAACATCCTTAGTCATCAGGGAAATGTATAGTAAAACCACTTTAATATTTCATCTTACAACAATCACAATGACAAAGATCAATAAAATAAATGACAGGCCATGCTTTTAAGAGTGTAAATTTGTACAGTCACTATGGAAATCTATATGTCAGGTTTTTAGGAACATAGAAATTGATCTGCCTCAAGGTCCAGTTATATCACTCTTGGACATATATCCAAAGGACTGCATCCTACTACAGAGACATTTGCTCATCCATCTTCATTGTGACTCTATTTATATTATCCAGAGACTGGAAACAGCCTAGATGTTCATCAGCAGACAAATAGATAATGAAAATGTATATCTACCTAATGGAATATTACTCATCTGTTAAAAAATAAAATCATGAAATTCACAGTTAAATGTTTGTAGTCAGGATAAAGGTCATCCTAAGTGAAATACCTAGACCCCAAAAGATGAATATGTTATGTGTTTGTTTGTATGTAGATGTTAGCTTTTAAGACTTCAACAAACATGCCCCAAACTGTATAACCACAGGTATAGAGTAGGTTGTACGTAGGTAAAAAAATAATGGACTGTCAAGGAAGGGATAATTGGATACACAGATAAGGAATGGGAGTGGGGAGACTGGTACTAGAGAATTAAAAAGTTTGAATTCTTATATAACCCAGGAATCCTTCCCCAGATAAGGCACCACCCTCTGTGGGCTGAGCCCTCCCAACTTAATTTTTAATAAAGAAAACGCTCCCATAGACTTGTGCACAAGTCAAATTGATAGAGGCATTTACTCTGCTGTGATTTCCTCTTTTCTAGATGACTCTGGGTTGTGTCAAAAAAAGGCAAAAACAAAAATAAAACAAAACCCACTAAGCAATGCACCTAGGACATGATGTGGTCTTGCCCTTCATTAACCTCTCATTATATGACTCAAATCTTCCTAGAGAGTGATGTGACAAGTTATTAGGACTATATGAAATATTTTTCTGGTGACAGGTTTTTCCTGAAGCTGTCACCAGGGTTGTGTTTCCCTTTTATCAGCATGAGACTTCTTGGAAAATTGCCACTCCTATAGGACCACTGTTTCTTCATTCCTGACATGTTAGTTACACAAGGATAACGGAATAAAGCTGTAACAAAGACCTTGACTAGGGAGTAACCTCAAGGCATATATATGTACATGAAAGTTAAAGTTAGCAGAATCATTTATGATGAGAAAATCACTACAAAACTAATATTTACAATGCAGCTTCGGTGGCTAAATTCAATATGCTGCAAAAAACATGTACTGCATTCAAAGAAATAAAATTTTCTGTAACAACATTCAGACAGTAAACATGTTATCAAATACAGAAAACATTTTCAGTAATTGTAGCCTCAAGGTTAAGATCTATACTGTATAAAAATAACAATAAAGCATTATACTTAAGGAGCAGAATATTGCAAGAGAGATTTTGGTCATTCCTGACAAGTACATTACTTAGAAGCCAATATCACATAGTCAAAGTATAGTTTATGTTTATATATTCTCTGATGAAGCTACTTTTACTCTCCTGAAATTTGCATTCTTAAAAGTATTTGTGTCTTCTTTAATCTGCTAGGTATTTTCTACTAAGCACAGTTAAGGGCAATGTAAGACATGAACATAAAACTGCAGGCTTACAGTGCTCTGTTTTCATTTACTTTCTAGAATGCAGATTGCTCTCTACACAATCCACCTGAGAATGGACTCTCCTGTCTAGAAAGTTACCACTAATAACCACAGAGCCGTGTCTATACCAGACTGTTTTGAGTTTCTTCTGCTAATGGAATTAATCCAAAACTCTTCACCTTAACCTCAGGCAGACTCTTTAGATAAGGGCAAAAGGCAACCACTTTCTTCACCAATATATCATAAGAACAAAATCTAGGCAACATAGAAAAATTTTTCTCCTCTGAAATCTCTTGAGTCAGCCCCCACTGTTAAAATAAAACCCTCTTATCACCACTTCCTACCATGCTTTTTACTGGTATGTCCCATTAAACAGTTTCTAAAGCATTCTACTACTTTTCTAACCAAAAGTATCAAAATCTAAATCCTCCAAACAAAAACATTGTCAGGTCTAGCACAATAATACCCCAGACCCTGGTACAAATCTGCCTTAGTGAAGATTTCTGTTGCTGTGAAGCAATACTATGACCATGGCAAGTCTTATGAAAGAGACCATTTTATTGGTGTGATTCATTTTCGTTGCAGAGGTTCAGTCAATTATCACTATGGTATGGAACATCGTGGCATGCAGGCAGACATGGTGCTGGCTATTTCTTGATCAGAAGGCAACAGGAAGTGGACTCAGTGTCATACTGAGCAAGAGACCTCAAAGTCGGCCCCTCAGTGACACATGTCCTCCAACAAGACCACACCTACTCCAACAAAGCCGCAATCTTTAGTATTGCTACTCCTTTTGGGGATCTTTTTTTTAAAAAAACTACCACACATGCTTTTCTGTGCTAGGAGACTGTTATTTCTTCAGCCTTACTGATTTCTCTGCATCTATTTAAATGTGCATATTCTACTTCTTTTAGGTTGTCAAGGATTTTCTGAATATAGGTTCTCCATGTATTCTTAATGACTATTTTTTATCAAAATTAGTTATAAAATACTTCTTTTCAGCTTTAATTTTATTGTTTCAAATTTTCTGTCTGCTTGGATAATTTGGCTAGAGGTTTGTTATGCTTGTTTATGTTTTAAAAGAACTATTCATTTTTAGATTCTTTTTTTGTATTTCTATGGTATTTGACTCTACTTCATTGATTTCTTCTTTGGTGTTTGTTCTTGCTACTGCTTCATTTTGTTCTTGTTTCTACCATTGCTAGGTATGTATATGAATCCAGGTGGTGGTTGCACATGTCTCTAATGCTCGCTATAAGTTTTTCTCCTTCCACTGCTTTCTTTTTCTTTTTCTGCAAGGGGCTCTGATGAGTTGTGATTTCGTTTTCACTTGATTCTAAGGATCTTTTAACTTTTTTCTTTATAATGAACCAATGATGATTCAGTCTCCAATGATTTCTAAGTAGATTTGCTGTTTTTCCCTCTTGCTATTGACTTCCAGTTTTATTCCACTATGATCTAATCAGACACAATATATAATTCTTTGGTGTCTGCCTAGTGTTTATGAGACTGGAGGAAAAGATGAGTTTGTAAATTCTTGACATTCCCATGGCTTCCTATGGCACTACTGAACCCTTGTACTGATCATGTACAAAAGGTACACATGAAGTACCTTCACTTTCCTTTCCTTCCCATGCTTAGAGATGCTGAAGGCCTCAGTTAGTTTTGTAGTCTATGGACTTGGTAATTCTTTCAACATCCTATGACTCCTCAGTTAATATATTTGCAGTGCCAAATGTTTTACTCATGGGTGATTGCCAAATGCATTTGATGTGGAACAAGCGATCATAGCAGTGATATCCGTACAAATGGTCCTGAGTTCATTGATATTTATATAGATTATCCTTTATCCTTTGATATTTGTTCAGGTTGTCCTATGTCCACTGATATCTGTGTAGGTGGCCCTGTGGTCCTGTATCCATAAATATCTGTACAGGCAGTCCTGCATCTATTGACATCTGTACAGCTACTCCTATGTCCAATGACATCTATAGGTAACTGTCTGTTCACTGATAACTGTATAGGTGTCCTGTGTCCACTGAAATCTGTTCAGGCAGTCCTGTGTCCTCTGACACCTGTGTAGGTGGTCATATGTCCATTGATATTTCTGTAGGTGGTCCTGTGTCCATTGATAGCTATAAGATGGTTCTATGTCCATTGATAACTATGTAGCTAGCATTGTGTCCATTGTTATACATACAAGCAGTCTTCCATACTTTGAAAGCTTTTTGAAGTTTTAAACACCTTGCAAAGAAGATATGAATGTGGTTGTCAAGGAGTTCACTAGAAGTATGGAGTCACCTGTCTTTGCAACAGTCAATCATGTAGTAGATAGATGCTACAAAGAATACCTTTATGCTCAGATCTCTCTGCCTCTAAAGTTATTTGTAGCTAATGAGGTCATTACCACATTTTACATGCAAGGCATACTTCTTTTTGTAAACTTCAATGTCTGAACTGAGTGTCCTGATATCTAAACATTCCTGTAGTTATTGCATTGGCGATCATTGCTCCCAACTAGCCATTTCTCATTAGTTTCCTTGAGCTGTGACTGTGGCTCAGATTTAAATTACATAATCCAAAGAAAGTAAAAAAAGGAACTTCTTTCTACTTCTGAGCTGCCCTATCAGAGCTATCATTGTTTCACTAAAACCCACAAGTGGACTTTAAGCTTGCAGTAACTGTGGACCTTTCCCATGAATAGAATTGACAATATTTTCAAAGGGTTACTTACTGGATTAAAATATTCTTGAAAGGATTATATGTTTTATTAATTCTTTGAGGATCCCATATCACATATTTTTTTACATTTATCCTCTCTTTCCCAACTCCTCCCATATCCACACCCACTTCCATATCTGCCCAACTTCATGTTCTCTTTTAAAGAGAGACAAAGAAACAAACACACAAAATATAATTGGATCCAAATAGTTCTTCCCATATGATCTTGGGAATGGTATTATGATCTGGATCTTGATCAGCCTATGAGTGGTTACATTCTTAAATAAGATGACTCCTCCCAGAAGTTACCAATTGTCAATAGCTCAACAAGTAGGGGCAGCCTTATGTCAACTTCTCTAATTCATTGTCTGGCTTGAGCTTGTAGAGCGCTTGTACATGCAGTTATACCTGCAGTGAGTTATTTTGCGTAGCTACTTTATTTTGACTGGATACCATTGTTAACTTGTAATTACCTACCACTTTGGTTATTGCAATCTTCTTCCACCTTTTCTGCTATAATCCTTAAGATTTAGGGTAAAACATATAATAGAAACATTTCATTCAGGGCCAAATACTTTACGGTCTGTTATTTTTTTCATATTGAGCAGTTGTGGAACTCTGTATAAACTGTTTCAATTGTCTTTTATGTCAAGAAGAAGTTTCTTAGATGAGAGTGGAGAATTCATTAATCTATGGGTATAGTGGTAAGTCATTGGTAGTTCGGGGTTTTTTTGTTATTGTTATTTTTATATATTTGGTTTTTTGAAACAGGGCTTCTTTGTGTGACAGTCCTGGGTTTCCTGGAAACTGATTTGTAGAGGGATTAAATGTTTTTTGTCAATAATACCCAGTTAGTAGTTGATTTAATATTATCTCCATTTAATAATAGTAGAATAATCTTAGACATTCTGACTGTTAGACGATGTTATCTCAGAGTCATTTTGATTTGCAATTCCCTGATGGCTAAGGATGTTGAACATTTCCTGAAGTGTGGTTTGACCATTTGAGATTTTTCTCTTAAGAATTTTCTGCTTAGTTCTGTACCCCATTTTAAATTGGATTGTTTGAATTTTGATTTCTTGAGTTCTTTTTATATTTTGGAGATTGGTTCTTTGCCTGATGTGGGATTGGTGAAGATTTTTTTCTCATTTAGTAGGCTGCTTTTTTGTCTTATTGACTGTGTCCTTTGCATTCTGGAAGCTTCTTAGTTTCAGGAGATCCCATTTATTTATTGTTGGTTTCAGTGTCTGTGACACTGATGTTATATTTAGAAAGTCATCTCCTGTGCCCATTCATTGAAGGCTACTTCCCACTTACACTTCTATCAGGTTCAATGTGGTCATATTTATATGGAGTTCTTTAATCCATTTGGACTTGAATTTTGCTCATGAAGAAGACATGGATTTATTTTCATTCTTCTACATATTGACACACAGTTATGATAGCACCATTTGTTGAAGATGCTTTCTTGTTTCCAATGTGTATTTCAGCTTCTTTGTCAAAAGTCAGGTGTTAATAGGTATGTGGATTAATATCCAGGTCTTAGATTCAATTACATTGGTCAACTTGTTTTCATGCCAATACCAAGCTTTTTACATTACTGTAGCTCTATAAAAGAGTTTAATGTCAAGGATGGTGATGCCTCCAGTAGTTCCTTTATTATACAGGATTGTTATGGCTATGATTGGTATTTTCTTTATCCATATGAAGGTGATTACTTTTCTTTATAAGTCTGTGAAGAATTGTGTTGAGATTATGATGAGATTGCATTGAATCTATAGATTGCTTTTGGTAGGACTGCCATTTTTATTATGCTGATCCTACCTATCCAAGAGTTTGGGAAATCTTTCCATTTTGTGGTTCTTCAAATTCTTTCTTCAAAGACTTTTTTGAGGAGGCATTATGGGACTAGCAAGAAACCTGTCACTAGAGAAATTCTCAGGAGTACTGCCACTTGTTCATCCCAGCCACCTGGCCAGATTAGCCCCTTAATAGCCACACAAAAACTGTATTAATTAAAATACAGTTTGGCCCATTAGCTCTAAATTCTTTTTGGCTAACTCTTACATATTAATTTAACCCATTTCTATTAATTTGTATATCGCCACCTGGCAGTGGCTTACCAGGTAAAATTCACAGCATCTGTCTCCAATGGATCAATAATGACTCTCCCTGACTCTGCCTCCTTTCTCCCAGAATGCCATTTAGTTTTTCCTGCTTACCTAAGTTTTGCCCTATCAACAGTCCCAAAGCAGTTTTTTTATTAACCAATGAGAGCAAAATGCAAACACAAAAACAAAAGGAGCTCCTACACCATTTCTCCTTTTCTGATAAAAAAAAAGGAAGGCTTTAACTTTAACATAGTAAAATAACATATAACAAAAAAGTTATCAAACAAGAATTACAGTTACAATATTTATACCTACTTTATCTTTTATTATAACTTAGGAAAACTTTAACTATAACAATAAATTCTTCAACTCCATTAAAGACTCCAGAAGGATATAATATTACCTATGTAAACTAGGTAATGCATTGTAAGCAACTTCCAAAACTCTAGAATTGACAGAGATATCTAACTGCCTGGAGAGTTACCCAAAGTTCTTCTGTACCATTGGGGCACCCATCTTTAGCCTTCAGGCCCATAGTATCCAGGAGATTTTTTTATGAAGCAGGATATTTCAAAGACATTTCAGTCACTTTCTTCTGTGCTGTAGAATGTCTGGCAGAATCTTTCATGAAGCAGAAACCTAAATGATCATTTCACCTTTAGGCAAGCTTGGCAGTCATTTCTCTGTGCATCCTGCATATCCAGTGAAGCAGTTTAGGCAAGAGTAATTTCTTACCCAAATGGCTAACCAACTCCAAAAGGAGTCTCTTCAATGCCCATCATCCTTTTAAAGTTGCTTGTGCTGCCAGCAGCAGATATGTCTCATTGTCATGAAAAGTACTAAAATTTTAAATCATTTAAATGCCATATTCTGAAGGTCTCTGAAAGATTTGAAGAATGCCTAAATAACTCAAATATATCTTTACACATTTAGAAAATCTAACATGACTACAAACTTGACTATTGAAGAGGATTATCTATTAACCTACATTTCTTAATTATGCATTATATTTTTAAATGAACTACACAATCACAATACCTTAATAAAGATCAGAAATACATATACATAAAACAAAATTGACCTTAAATTTGTATCAATGAACCAAGATTCATACCAATGCAAATCTCTATAGCATATCCCCCTTTAAATGTAAAAGAACATTTATAAACAATATTTGGGAATAGGGGCATAGTTTTGTCCATATTTCTTCCTGCTGATTGGGGGCACTGTTAATTAGATCTTTTTATGCTGTATCCTGTGTGCTAGGTTCATCTCAATCAGCAGTTGGGTAAAGTAATTTTTGAGGGTGTTCATGGCACCCTTCAGGAGGCCATGGTGTATCAAACCATATTTGTGTGGAACTATTCCACAGGTTTTCATCATCTGTGGAAGCAAAAGAAAAACCTCTTTTCCAAAGCAACATATCCTTGGACTCAAATATTGGAATCAAGATATATTTAGAATATATATGCTGATTTAGCTTAGCAGCCCATACAGTGAATTGTCTTTCTGTACTTAGCTCCCTCACATTCAAAAAAAGTTCTAAGAAACCACAATAATATACATAGTCCAGACTGTGTGTCATCCATCTTTATATGATATATTTTTCTTTACTCCTTTAATCTATGATTATCTGTACTATCTCGTTAAAGACTTTACCTTTTTTAAGCATTAACTTTATTTTATTACTCTCTATACTCTTTTTCTTCTGGCTTCCAAGCCTATGTACATTTATCCAACACTGTCTTTTATGTCTGAATCTGTGCTATTATGAATCTGTGCTATTATGAATCTGTAAATTCTGTACTGTCCAGGAGTAATTCTTAAATGCTAAGCACTTCTTAAAAACTTCAGCTGCACCATTGTTAGGGGTAATATGTTACCATCTGTTTGCCTACCCAATCTAGAACTTAAGCTGCACTATTACTATGATATATGGTAGTTCCTGCCTGCTCTGCACAATCCAGAATGGCAGAGCCACTTGCACCTCTGAGGCGTGCACACCGCCCCAGATTCAAGCACAAAGCTGATCCATGTTGCCATCAAGCAAATTGCAACATGCTGCTCACAAATCCCAGACAAATGCTCCATTGTAGAGAGCTGTGTAGTGCCGCGCCTAAAAGATGGCGCTAGTTTTTGCCTTCCACCTCCCCGATGGTGAGTGCTCTCCATATATGGCTAAGGCTGAGGATCTGTCTTGATTCCACGTATCTGGACCTATCTGCATTTCCCATGTAGCATGCTGGGGTTGGCTACCAAGAGGCTATTTAAGCTGTGGGCTGGCTTTTCCCCAGGGTCAGAAGATTGTTCAAGGTTCCTGAATAAACTGCAGTGAGAAGAGTCAAGTGTTGTGCCATCCTTGCTGGCGAGGCAGGCATGACATTCCATCTCCTGAAAGAACCAGAGGTCACATTGGCAGCACAGCCCAGAAAGCCTTCATTTTAAAACAGTAAAATGGCTGAATTAGGAAAACCTCTCTTAAAGTCCCACCACCAGAAACAGAAAGAAGTTGTGTTAAACTCTGTATTTTTGTGTCTAGAATTCCTTTTCAAACTTTCTCAGGTTTTACGAGGATGTAGTCGGCCATGTTGAAGTATGTTCTTAGATACATAGAGATAATATTCTATAGAGATAGGTAATCTTCAGCCACTTCAAAGAGCTGTGGAATATGGCATTCAAATAACTTAGGGTTCTGTTGAAGTGATAAAGGAGTAAGTCACAAAACAATCCCACACTAGTTTGTAATTATGATTAATAAAAGGGTTATTTATTTAAAGGAAAAAATTACAGATCACCATCCTAGACAATAGCCCCCTGCACAACCAGGAAAAGCATCTGGTAGCCAGAGGTAGAGTCCGAAGCAAGAGAGGGAGTACACAGCGACTCCTGCTTTTTCATGCCAGAGAGACCACACCCAAGTGGGCTGGTATCTGAAAGGCTATTGGCTGAAGGAGTGGAAGGAGCTCCTGCTTTAGTTTAAGTAAGAGAGTTCTAAACCTACTTCAAAATTATCCAATAAGAACAAATATCCTATTCTAACTAGTTTAAGTCTTGTATAATAAATAATTTGGCCAAGTCATGAGAGGAAATTAACTACATTTATTAGTCTTCAACACCATTGAAGATTTGAGAAAGGAAATAATGTTACATGAGTAATTAGGAAGTGCAATCAAGCAACTTCCAAAACATGCAACAAATCACAGAGACAACAGGCTACCTGGCCAATCACCCAAAGTCACATTTGCAGCAATGAAGCAACCAACTTTAACTAAGGCCTAGAATAACTGACAAATTATTTTCAAATAGAAATTTTTCAAAATGGTCTTAACCTATCTTGGAAAGATTTGACAGTTCTGCTTATCCATTTCTGGATACTATAAATTTTGTCAGTATTTGAGGTATGGGCAGTTCCTTGCCCAGAGGTTGGTTTTGCGAAGAAGAAGATAAGCTCCAAGTGGAATGTCTTTGGTGCTGAAGAATCTCTTGGGAATAGATCGGTGTTGCCAGGAGTGATTGTGTCTCACTACCATAGAACTCTATGTTAGATTAAATGCCATTTTCTACAGCTCTTTGAAGAGGTTGGAGATTATCTATTTATACAGAATATAATCACTATGTATCTAAAAAACCTGATTAGTCTAACTATAAGTATAACAAGCATAGATGACTATTAATCTATAATTCTTAATACCTATCTAACTTAAAGACTAAGAAAATAAACGGCTGTGTGTGAAATAAATGAGGACAATGATCTCCAAATGTAAACAATGTACAAGTATACATTGCAATATTGTAAATATATATATATATATATATATAAATACATAAACAATATATAAGTATCTTAAAAAGAGGTAAAAATGTACAATGCAATATGGTATATATATATATATATATCAATACATAAAAAAGTTTTAAACAGAGATAGAAGCATGCATGCATACAATATTCAATATATTTTAACTTTGTATCCATATACAAGAATCTATGCCAATGTAATTATCTATAAACAATAACTCACAATTATGAATCTATTATCCCATCATCCAATTTTTCCTCTTTTTTTTTCAAAAAGATCCCTGAGCTTATAAAATTCCTTCCCCAACCCTCAACTGTATACAAATTATAATCAGCCCCTAAATGATGTCCCTAAACTTAAGGATAAACTTTGCTGGGAGAGGGGACATCGTCCTCTACAATTACTTCCAGCTGGCATGGATACAATGTTCGTTCTAGGGATCTTGTGAAAGTAAAATGATGGTTAAATTTCAAAATTAATAACTGGTAAGATTATGAATAGTCTCTGAGTATTTTGTGGTGGTCTGGCCAGAATGTTGTAAAAGATGTGCACCATTTCAGCTAATCAAGATGGAACCGTCTTGTGCAGCTGGTACCCAAAACAGGTCTTGTAGTAGCACTATCAGAATCATGATGTCATAATAACCAGGTGGAGTTGTTGTTATGGGGCCCCATCTTCTTCCTGGAAACTACAAAGATTACTGCAGGAAAATTCATTGTTCATTGTGGAAAACTTAAACATTAATTATTTAGACATATACAGACATATATATTCAAGGAAAGGTATGATAGACATGAAGAAAAGCAAAGATGTTTTCTTATTTTTTTTCCTTCTGTCCCATATCATGGCTCTTGACATGAGACAGAAAATCTAGTTTTTTCTCTTAACAACAGGCTTGGAATTAGAGAGGGACTGAGCCAAAGTCCAACTCCAAAACCAGCTCTATATGCTTATGAATATTAATAAACTATTAAATTATTAAAACTTTTAAAACATATATATATATAACTATTAAAACTATTAAACTATATACATATACATACACACACACACACACACACACATATATGTTACTTCCGGAACATATTCATTTTCTTGGTGATCCATATTGGGTAGTAATTTTTTCCATCTGTCAGTATTCTAATATCCAGAGTCTCATGAATTTTTTAAAGATGAGTGTTTTCCTGCAAGGACAAGAACAGAACCCTGCCCCCATCTTATATGTTTTTTTAACCATCAGTATAAATATCATCATTGTGGATGAGCTCTCATGTCTCCTATTCAAGAAGTTTCTCCTCTTCAAACTGAACCTTTATTAATTTTGATGGTGTCTACAATTTTTCTTCTCCTGTGGAAACAAGAGCAAAACCCCTTCCCTAATGCAGCACATCTCCTGGCTTCCATTGCGAGGTCAGCACATCCTTGAAATAAACCAGTTGATTTAGTTCAGCAGAATTTTCCTTTATCCAATGTCTTTCTGCTGCTGTTGTTCCTTTCTCACTAGTGTTAAGAAAATTCAAGGTTCATAAGGAATTATGTAATCTATTTCTGGGGGCATTTTTACATCCTTTATGTTTATTTAACATATCCTTTTATAGTTCAATTTAATCTTTCTATGACTGCTTGACCTGTAGGATTGTGTGGTATACCTGTAACATGCTTAATATTATAAAAAGCAAAAAAGTGTTTCATTTTCCAAGAGACATAAGCTGGACCATTATCTGTTTTAATTTGTGCAGGTATACCCATGATGGCCATAACTTCTAATAAATGTGGGATTACTGAATCAGCTTTTTCTGAGCTTAAAGCAGCTGCCCATTTAAAGCCTGAATAAGTGTCAATGATGTGATGTACATGTTTTAATTTTCCAGATTCTGCAAAGTGGAACACATCCATCTGCCAGATTTCATTCTTTTGATTACCTATCAGGTTAGTCCCTGCGGGTAGCAGTGTTTGGATATATAAAGAGCAAGAAGGGCATCTCTTTATAAACTCCTTAGCTTGTTGCCATGTAATAGAAAACTCTTTCTTTAAACCTTTACTATTGACATGATGTTTTTTATGAAATTCTGAGGCCTGCAACACTCTTCCAATCAATAATTGATCAATTTCTGCATTACCTTGTGCTAGAAGACCTGGCAGACCTTTATGTAATCAGATTTGTGTTATGTACATTGGACAAAGACTATTCCTGATTATGTCTTCTACCTGGATAAACATTGAAGTCAATTCTGTGTCATCTGGTATAAATTCAGTGGTTTCAATATGCAAGGTAACTCCTTCTGCATATTATGAATCAGTATCTATATTAAGAGGTTCTTTAAAAACCCTTAGCACCATAAGAATGATATATAATTCTGCTTTCTGGACAGAATTATAAGGGCTTTGTTCCACCTTACTCAATTCGTCTGATTTGTAACCTGCCTTCCCTGATTTATTAGCATCAGTATAAAATGTATGGGCTCCCATTATTGGAGAAAAATGTACAATTTGAGAAAGAATCCAAGAAGTTCTCTTTATAAGTTTAAGTCTACCACTTTTTGGATAGTTGCTATTAATTTCTCCCCCCAAAAAATAGCATAAGCCCTTTTCCATGGTTCATTATCTTCACATAACTTTTTTACTTTTCAGTTGTGAAAGGCACTATAATTTCTGCTCAGTCTATACCTGCTAGTTGATGAAGTCTCAGTTTACATTTTATAATTAATTAAGAGACCTTTTCTACATAAGTTTTTAATTTTTTACTTGGCTTGTGTAGTAAAAAAATCTTTTCTAAAATGATATCTTTCCTCTGCATTAAAATTCCTATAGGAGAAATTTTGGAAGGCAATATGACTAGAATGCAACTAAGATTTGGATTCACCCTATCCACATATGCCTCCTGCAATTTTTAGTCAACCATTGTCAGTTCCTTTTATGCTTCAGTTGTTAATTTTCTAGGACTATTCAAATCTTTATCACAATCTAAGGCTTTGTTTAAATGAATTATTAGATCAGGTGTTATTCCAACAGCTGGTCATAGACTGAAAAATGTCTAATAACAATCTTTGAAAGTCATTAAGAGTCTGTAATCATTCTCTCCTAATTTGTGACTTTTTTTGTTCTAATTTTCTGTAAACCTATTCTGTAACCGAGGTAATTAACAGAATATCCTCTTTGAATCTTTTCAGGAGCAATCTGTAATCCCCATTTAGGCAAAGCTATCTTCTTCAAACATTCTTTCTAAAGTATCTATGTTTGAATCAGATAGTAAAATGTCATCTATGTAATGGTAATTTACAGACTTATGGAATTGTCTACATATTATTTCCAATGACTGATTCAAAAAGTATTGCCACAGGGGTGGCTATTGATCATGCCCTGTAGAAGGACAGTTCACTATATCTCCTAGTAGGCTGAGAGTTATTATAAGTAGGCATTGTGAAGGCAAATGTTTCTCTATTCTTTTCTTGTAAAGGTATAGTGAAGAAGCAATCCTTTAAATCAATAACTATAAGAGGCCATCCTTTTGGTAAAAGAGAAGGCAGAGGAAATCCAGACTGTATAGGGACCATAGGTTTAATTACCTCTTTGACAGCCCTTAAATCTGTTATCAGTTTCCATTTACCAGCTTTATATTTTACAACAAACAGAGGAGTATTCCAAGGGCTAATTGACTCCTCAATATATTGAGCATCTACTTGTTCCTGTAACTATCATTCTAAAGCCTGCAATTTATCTTCAGCTAGAGGCCACTGCTTAACCCATATTGGCTTCTCAGTTAACAATTTTAAAGGTAGGGCTGTTGGTACCTCTAAAGGTTTGTTAGTTGCTTCATGTTCTTGTACAGTCTGAATAACTGGTGACCTTCATGCATAGTACCTTATTACAACTTTCTCAGAATTATGAGTCCCTGGGACTGCAGGAATGTTAATTTGGGTATTCCATTGCTGTAGTAGGTCATGGTCCCATAAATTAATTGCAATATCAGTTACATTTGGCCTTAGCTTTCTTTTTTGACCTCCTGGCCCAATACAGTCAACCCATCTTGTGCTTTGTTTAATTCAAGATATGGTTTCAATTCCTAGTAATTGAACATCTGCCTCTTGAAGAGGCCAATTTGGATACCAAGATTCTGGAGTGATGATACTCACATCTGTTCCTGTGACTATCAGGCCAACAGTCACAATTCCTTTTATATGTTCTCTCAGTTTTGATCTCTGATCATTTATAGAGGTTTGCCAAAATATACGCTTCTTACTTCATAATTAAATTTCTGACTTACCCTCCAAATTTGAGCCATCATTTAGAACCTTATGGTCTTGCTCAGAAGGTTCTAGAGTTTTTAATTTTCTTGGTGTAATATGTCCTCCATGGTTACTGGGAATGCCTGGGCCACTTTTGGCTTGGGGTCCTGCAAGAGGCACCTCAGGGAGTTTCCCAATGGTATTGGATTGCCCTGTTTGTCTGTTGTCAATCTGTATTCATTGGCCCAATGTTGTCTTTTACCACACCTCCTACATATACCAGAAGGCTGAAGGTTACTATTCTTACCATTTCAAGATGAGGTATTATTCCTAGAAATTCCTTGCCTGCAATCCCTTTTGTGTCCTAATTTACCACAATTAAAACATTTGGCAAGTTGATGTCCCCTCATTGCTTTGGAAATTTCTTCCCCTACTCAAGATTTATCATAATAGTTAAATGTTTGAAAATTCATGGTATGCTGACTCCGTTCATCCATAGGTGCTGATCTAGACTTTAAAGGCCCAATTATCTTTTGGCATTCTAAGTTTGCATTTTCAAAAGCCAACAATTCAAGAACTATTCGTCTAGCTTCTGGGTCTGTTACTCCTATGTTCATAGCCTTAATTAATCTTTTCAAAAAGTCAGTATATGGTTCTCCCTGTCCCTGCCTAACCCTGGTATATGACTCAATTCTTTTCCTTGGTTCTGGCATTCTATCCCAAGCATTCAAGGCTGTTTGTGGCATAGAGACAAGACTTCTTCATCATAGAGAGCTTGGACCTGTGGATCAACCCCCACACACTTTGCTATCCCTTGCTGTTACATATGTTTGCATTCTTCTCTGAAATAAATTCCAAACATCAAGAAAGGTCCATCTTCTAACACTGTGGATGCTAACTGTGAGAAATCATGGGAATAGCCCTGACATTAGAAGCCCACGTTCTTATCATTTCCTTAACAAACATAGAGTGAAAGCCATAATTAATGACAACTTACTTAATTTCTTTTATGTCATTCATTCCTACTGGCATCCATCTAGCTTTTTTGGCTATCTTTGAGCCTTTAGAAGTTGACGCTTTGTAAATTATAGGGTATATTGCTAAAATCCTAGGTAAACCAGTTCTGACAGCCAGTGATGACAATGTATCCTGTCCTTGTGTCTTCTCACCCTGTTCGTCAGCTCCAATAATTTCCTCAATATTTTCAAATCTCTTAATCATAATCTCTCATAAATCCTGAATCTCTTGACCTGCAAATGTTTCTAGTGATTTCCCTACAGTGTCAATTTTCTGGTCCCCATTCTGCACATGTTATTCCAAGGTCTTAATGTTTCCTTTCAAAAATGACATCTCCTCCTTGAAATTCTCCCAAACATTGGGTAAATTGTCATCCTTTATATTACAGAATATACAGGTATATTCTGTCTGTTACCTTATCAAAACTCTGTGATAACTTCTGAATGCGAAATTCAACAGCGTGTACCCTCTGGGGTAAGTTCCTGACATAACTGCTGTGAGAGAGGCCAATTGAGTGCCCAGTGTCTCTATGCTGGGACTAAGGGTCATGATGCAAACGTTGCTGTGGCAGTGCTCCCACTCAGTTATAGCGGGTATTTCAAACAGCCTGTCTATATGAGCCATGAGCCACTGGGACTTCACAGGGAGTTTATGCCCCAAGGGGATTTCAGCATTCAGCTTGTGCTGTGAGGTCTGTGACTTGCACTAAGCATTGCACTGCAAGGGGGTATTTAAAAACCACTCAGAAAAGATCATATCTGGTGGGCAGAGACTGTCCAGGCCCATGGATCCTAGGAGGTGTGAAGGTTACTGCTGGCTCCATGCACAGGCCGTTGCTGAGGGAAGGCTCTAGCCAAGCTGCGCTGGTGGCAGGCAGCTGAGCCCGGGGGTGGTGGGTAGGGGGTGGGGATTGCCTGAATGTTGGACACCAGATAAAATAGTAAGTCACAAAACAATTCCACACCAGTGTGGAATTATGATTAATAAAAGGATTATTTATTTAAAGGGAAAAACTTACAGATTACCATACTATACAATAGCCTTCTGCACAACCAGAAATACTGTCTGGTAGCCAGAAGCAAGAGAGGGAGCACCATGACTACCACTGCTTTTTCAAGCCAGGGAGACCACACCCAAGTGGGCTGGTATCTTAAAGGCTATTGGCTGAAGGAGCGGAAGGAGCAGAAGGAGCGGAAGGAGCTTCCACAGCAAAGTGAAGCACAATTGCTCCTGGCAACACCAATCTATTCCTGAGAGAATGTTGAACACCAAAGACACTCCACTTGGAGCTTGATTTCTTCTTGGCAAAGCTGGTCTTTGGGCAAAGAAATGCCCATGCCTCAACCACTGACAAGATACATGATATCTGGAAATGGGTAAGCAGGACTGTCAAATCTTGCCAAGACAGTATAGATGGTTTTGAAAATTTTTCCTGCCTCTGAAAACGTTATATCAGTTATTCTAGGCCTTAGCCAAAGTTTTTTGCTCTAATGTTGCAAATCAGACTTTGGTTGATTGCCCAGGTAGTCAATTGTCTCTGTCATTTGTTGCACATTTTTGAAAGTTGCTTGATTGCACTTTCTGCTTATTCAAGCAGTATTATTCCCTTCTCAGATCTTCAATGGGTTGAAGACTAAATAGTTGTAGTTACTTTCTTCTCATTATGTGGTCAAGGTATGTATTATATAAGACTTAAACTAGTTAGGATAGGATAATTATTGAATATATTTGTTCTTATTGTATATAATTTTGTATTAGGCTTAAAACTCTCTTATTTAAGCAAAAGGGGAGGTGCTGTAGGAAGTCTTGCAGCTGGTAGTTACCCACTCACTGGGGCATGGCCTCTTATACTATATGTGCCAATGTGAAGCATGTGTATGGCCTCCTGTTTGGCCTCTCTGTTCTGGTTGCAGGATTCGTTTTCTGATCTTTGTTCAAATAGAGGATTCTGATTTGTAAGTCTACCCCTAAATAAATAAGCATCAATTTCTCAATTCTGAGCTAGTGTGGGATTTCTTTTAAGCATCCATCCATACTAAAAAATAGTACATAGGGTGCCCAAACTGGCCTTGCCATGTACACAGTTTGATGAATATCTTAAATGTCACCTACCATAGAACCTTCATTAAGCAACTGATGGAAACAGAGACTGAGCTCTGTAGCAGAGCACTGGGATGAGCTCACAAAGTCCAATTGAAGAGTGGGAGGAGTAAGAATATGAACAAAGAGGTCAAGACCATGATGGGGACACACACTGAAACAGTTTGCCTGAACTAAGGGACTCACCAACTCCAGACAGACAAGGAAGGAACCCGCATGGGTCCAAACTAGTCCGTCTGAATGTGAGTGACAGTTGTATGGCTGGGGCAGACTGTGGGGCCATTGGCAGTGGCACCAAGTCTTATCCCTATAATCTATCTAGTCACAGGTTCTCAGCCCCCAAAACAGTGCCAAGTATGCAGTCCATCTTGTGAAACAGGATTTAAATCTATTAAAAAAAAGTTTGGTCCCTCATAATATTCATTTCACTATCACATCATTGGGCATAGTCATTATTTAAACCCAGCTAGTCATTATTTAAACTCAAGTTTCACTGATAGATAAAATTGATAATTAATTTTCTTCTCTAATGATCACAGCCCTTCTAGCACTATGAAAACTATCAAGTTTGAATGAAGTTTACAGGTGAGTACCAACTTGATTTCTTTATGATTTATGATTCAAGTATATGCTATCTTCATCCGCTAACAATCAACTTATGAGGAATAACCATAAGCAATGGCTTGTAACACTTGGGAAGTCTATGGGACACCCTTAGCCAACCAGTATAAACAAAGCCACCCATTCTTTTACTGAGCTCTTTATTTGCTAGCCTTCAGTGTCTTGTGGGGACATTGTTTCCCCATTATAGGGTAACCTCATTTAAACTCTTTTAATTTATGTGTGTCTATATTTTTGTAAGCTTCTACAGTCATAGCTAGACAGGTGACTTTTTTAGAATGTATTTAGTGTTAATTATTACTCTCCATAATCACTCCTGTACCTTGCTTTCTCATCTTTACATTATTGCCTTTTAAATAAAGCAACACATAGACAGAAGGACCTCCCACACCATTTTCCCTTTACTGTTTTAATAAAAAAGAAGGCTTTAACATAGTAAAATTACATATAACATAGATGGTTTTGGAATTTGGAAATTGCTTTGTACTTCTCTTAAACCAGCTAGATCATTGTTTGTCTTTATTTGTGCAAGAATACCCATGGTGGCCATAACGTCTAATAAATACATGATTACTGAATCAGTCTTTTCTGAGCTCAAGGCAGTTGCCCATTGAAAACCTGAGTATGTGTCTATGGTGTGGTGTACGTATTTTAATTTACCAAATTCTGCAAAGTAGAACACATCCATCTGCCAGATTTCATTTCTTTGAGTATTCTTAGGGTTACTCCCTGCAGGCAACCATGATTGATTAGAGAAAGAGCAAGTAGGACATATCTTTATAACATCCTTAGCTTGTTACCATGTAATAGAAAACTCTTTCTTTAAGCCTTTGCTATTGAGACTATGTTTTATGAAATTTGGAGACCTGAAACATACTTCCAATCAATAATTGATCAATTTCAGCATTACCTTGTGCTAGAGAACCTGGGAGACCTGTATGGGACTGGACATGCTTTATGTATATAAGTCAAAGTCTATTCATAATTATGTCTTGCACCTGGGTGAATAATGAATTCAATTCTGTATCATCTGATATAAATTCAGCAGTTTCAATATGCAAGACAACTCTTTCTGCATTTTATGAATCAGGCATAGGAAGCAAGATGTGACTGTCTCATTGCAAAAGGTACCAAGTCATATGACTAACACAGATAAGAATGATGAACTAATTTAAATTATAATTAATTAAAAAGAAGCCTTAGGTACTGGGCCAATCAGTTTATGATTAATGTAGGCTGCTGTGTGTTTCTTTGGGACTGAATGACTGCAGAACTGGGTCGGACAGAAACCCCAGTCAATAAATGGTGCCCAGCATGAGTGCATCCACAGAAAACCTGAGAGGGCTTGGGAACAGAGTTAAGCATGGCTTCTTGGTAACAACAATTTCTTGGACTTTCTCTGCTTACTAGAGGCAAACACATCTCATTTAAAAGATGCTTCCTGTCTCAGCTATAGCTGCAAAACTTTGCAGATCTTTTAAGAGGTCTTGCAACGAAACACTTAAGTGGTGTTAATGAAGAGCTGACTGCATGCTTCTTAGTAGCAGGGAACTTGAAATGCCATTGAGTTGTGGCAATAAGCATGGCTCTGGCTGGTACCTCTGCTGTGAGACTGGAATCTCAGAAACCTAAGGAATGGGCTGGATCCAGCCATCAAAGCCATGGCTTTAATCCTAGCAGGATCACATAGGAAATCGAAGACTCATGTGGTCAAAAAAAGAGATATAAAGTAAAGACAGATTCAGACAAGGAAAACATGTAAATGGTTTAGAGTGTGTTTAAAAATATTTGTAGGCTTCTCCTGACCCACAGTAGAAGCCCAGCAAGGGAATATAGAATTTCCCCACCACTCTTATCTCCCTGGCCATTCTGCAGGGGTGGCTTAACCCTGCTAAGACCTCTCTCCTCCTTCCCCATTCCAGCTTTCAGCCAGGAACCCCTTCTCTTCCTCCCTCCCTTTTCCAGGGCCATAAAATCCCCCAGCCCAGCCTGTGTGTGTGCCAGGACAGGGTAGGGAGTGCAACCAGGCAGGAGGGAGTTCCTTTGTTTAAATAGCCTGCCTGCAGCAAGATAGGCCTTGCTCCATTCAGGGATATTTCTGGCCAGCAAGGGGCACTGATCCTATAGCAGAAGATCCATTGTGGGGGGAAGATCCATCAGAGGGCAAGGTCCCTAGCAAACAAGGGAACCTAACCCTGAACCAGAAGTTTCATTGGAGAACCTCTGAAGGAAGAGATGGGCAGGTGCCAAGGCAAGAATTCCTCCAACAATCGGAAAAACAACATGAGAACACCAAATCTTAGCGATTTTATGACAGAAGGACTAGAACACACTATTCCAGAAGAAGTGGAAAACACTGTCATTATGAAAGCAATAGAATCCCTTAAACAGGGTATGAATGACTCACTTAAAGAAATGGAAGAGAAGTATAACAAACAGATTGAAGAAATGAGTAAAGAAATGAATGAGAAGTATAACAAAAAGTTTGAAGAAATGAGTAAATCTGTAAATGACACCCTGGGAAACCAAGAAAAAACAATCAAACAGGTAATGGAAATAGTTCAAGAATTGAAAACTGAAATGGAGGCAATGAAGAAAACACAAACCAAGGGCCGGCTGGATATGGAAAATCTAGGTAAATGAACAGAGACTTCAGAAACAAGCATAACCAATAGAATACGAGAGATAGAAGAACGGATCTCAGATTCTGAAGACACCATAGAGAAAATAAATGCTCTGATCAAAAAACAAAAACCAACAAGACCAACAAATTCTCATCACAAAACATTCAGGAAATCTGGGAAACAATAAAAAAATAAATCCAAGGATAATAGGGGTAGAAGAAGGAGAAGAATTGCAGATCAAAGGCCCAGAAAATATATTCAACAAAATTATAGAAGAAAACTTTCCCAAACTAAAGAATGATATTCCTATGAAGGTTCAAGAAGCATACAGAACACCGAATAGACTGGATCAAAAAAAAATCCCCTTGCCATATAATAATCAAAACACAAAGTATTCAGATTAAAGAAAGAATATTAAGAGCTGCAAAGGAAAACGGTCAAGTAACTTATAAAGGTAAACCAATCAGACTTACACCGGACTTCTCTATGGAAACCATGAAAGCCAGAAGGTCCTGGATAGAGGTAATGCAGAAACTAAGAGACTATGGATGCAAGCCCAGGCTACCATACCTAGCCAAGCTATCAATTCACTCTCATTCACTATCAATGGAGGAAACAAAATATTCCAGGATATAAACAAATTTAAACAATATGTGGCCACAAATCCAGCCTTACAGAAAGTATTTGAAGGAAAATCACAACCCAAGGAATCCAACATTTCCAAAACTGCCTACAGTAATTCAGATAGCTAGCGACCCTTATCAAGCACAACTCAAAGAAGGGAAACACACACATTCTACTACACAAAAAAAAAAGAAATAAAATAGCCGGAGTCAACAACCACTGGTCATTAATATCACTTAATATCAAGGGACTCAATTCACCTATAAAAAGGCACAGACTTAGAGATTCAGTACAAAAACAGGATCCAACATTCTGCTGTTTACAAAAACACACCTCAAGCACAAAGACAGACACTACCTTAGAGTAAAGGGTTGGGAAAAGGTTTTCCAAGCAAACGGACCTGAGAAACAAGTGGTGTGGCCTTTATATTTTCTAACAAAATTGACTTCAAACTAAAATCAATCAGAAGAGATGGAGATGGACATTTCATATTCATAACAGGAACAATTCATCAGGAGGAAGTCTCAGTCCTGAATATCTATGCCCCTAATATAAAGGCACCCACTTTTGTAAAAGAAACACTTCTAGAACTCAAGGCAGTCATCAAAACACACACACACTAATAGTAGGAGACTTCAACACATCTCTCTCACCAATAAACAGGTCAATCAGACAGAAACCTAACAGAGAAATAAGAGAATTATTAGAGGTATTGAATCAAATGGACTTAAAAGGCATCTATAGAACATTCCGCCCAAATAGGAAAGAATATATCTTTTTCTCTGCAGCTCATGGAACCTTCTCAAAAATTGACCACATACTCGTAAACAAAGCAAACTTCCACAGATACAAAAAATATTAGTAGCCACCTGTGTTTTGTCATATCACCATAGATTAAAGTTAGAATTCAACAACAATGATACCCCAAGGAAGCCAACAAACTCATGGAAGCTTAACAGTCAACTACTGAATCACCTCTGGGTCAAGGAAGAAATAAATAAAGAAATTAAAATCTTCCTGGAATTTAATGAAAATAAAGAAACAACATACTCAAACCTATGGGACACTATGAAAGCAGTGCTAAGAGGAAAGTTCATAGCACTAAGTGCCCAATTAAAGAAAACAGAGAAAGCACACATTGGAGACTTAACAGCACACTTGAAAGCTCTGGAACAAAAAGAACCAGACTCACCCAGGAGGAGTAGAAGACTGGAAATAATCAAACTGAGGGCTGAAATCAACAAAATAGAAACACAGAAAACAACCCAAAGAATCAATAAAACAAAAAGCTGGTTCTTAGAGAAAATCAACAAGATCGACAAACCCCTATCCAAACTAATCAAACGGCAGAGAGAGAACATGCAAATTAATAAGATCAGAAATGAAAAGGGGGACATAACCACAGACACAAAGGAAATTCAGATCTTACTACAAAAGCCTGTATGCCACAAAATTGGAAAATGTAAAAGAAATAGACATTTTTTTAGATAAGTACCATATACCAAAGTTGAACCAAGAACAGGTGAACAATCTAAATAGACCTGTTAGTCGTGAAGAAATAGAAGCTGTTATCAAAAATCTCCCTACGAAAAAAAGCCTAGGACCAGATGGTTTCAATGCAGAATTCTACCAGAACTTCCAAGAAGAGCTAATACCTATACTACTTAATGTATTCCACAATATAGAAAGAGAAGAGTCATTGCCAAACTCCTTTTATGAAGCTACGGTTACCCTGATACCAAAACCACACAAAGACACAACCAAGAAAGAGAATTACAGGCCAATCTCACTAATGAACATTGATGCAAAAATTCTCAATAAAATACTGGCAAACCGAATCCAAGAACACATTAGAAAAATTATCCATTATGATCAAGTAGGCTTCATCCCAGAGATGCAGGGCTGGTTCAACATACGCAAATCTATCAATGTAATGCATCATATAAATAAACTGAAAGAAAAAAAAACATATCATTTCATTAGATGCTGAAAAAGCATTTGACAAAATTCAACACCCCTTTATGATAAAGGTGTTGGAGCGATTGGGGATACAAGGATCATACCTAAATATAATAAAAGTTATTTACAGCAAGCCAACAGCTAACATCAAATTGAATGGAGAGAAACTCAAAGTCATTCCACTAAAATCAAGAACATGACAAGGCTGTCCATTCTCTCCAGACCTCTTCAATATAGTGCTTGAAGTTCTAGCAATAGCAATAAGAAAACATAAAGGGATCAAGGGGATTGCAATTGGAAAGGAAGAAGTTAAACTTTCATTATTTGCAGATGATATGATAGTGTACATAAGCGACACAAAAAACTCTACCAAAGAATTCCTACAGCTGATAAACACCTTTAGTAATGTGGCAGGATACAAGATCAACTCCAAAAAAGTCAGTTGCCCTCCTATACACAAAGGATAAAGAAGCAGAGAGGGAAATCAGAGAAATATCACCTTTCACGATAGCCACAAATAGCATAAAGTATCTTGGGGTAACTCTAACCAAGGAAGTGAAAGACCTATTTGACAAGAACTTTAAGTCTTTGAAGAAAGAAATTGAGGAGGATACCAGAAAATGGAAAGATCTCCCTTGCTCTTGGATTGGGAGGATCAACATAGTAAAAATGGCAATTCTACCAAAGGCGATCTATAGATTCATTGCAATCCCCATCAAAATCCCATCAAAATTCTTCACAGACTGTAAGAGAACAATAATCAAGTTTATATGGCAAAACAAAAAATCCAGGAGAGTCGAAACAATCTTATATTATAAAGGAACTTCTGGAGGCATTACTATCCCTGACTTCAAACTCTGTTACAGAGCTACAGTATTGAAAACAGCTTGTTATTGGCATAAGAACAGAGAAGTCGACCTATGGAATCAAATAGAAGACCCGGATATTAACCCACAAACCTATGAACATCTAATTTTCAACAAGGGAGCTAAAGGTATACAATGGAAGAAGGAAAGCATCTTTAACAAATGGTGCTGGCATAACTGGATGTCAACCTGTAGAAGAATGAAAGTAGATCCTTATCTATCACCATGCACAAAACTCAAGTCCAAATGGATTAAAGACATCAACATTTATCTGTGCACTTTGAACCTGATAGAAGAGAAAGTGGGAAGTAGTCTACAAGACATGGGTACAGGAGACCACTTATTAGGTAGAATCCCAGTAGCACAGACAATAAAAGAATCAATGAATAAATGGGACCTCCTGAAACTGAGAAGCTTCTGTAAAGCAAAGGACACTGTCAGTAAGACAAAAAGGTTACCTTCTGACTGGGACAAGATCTTCACCAGCCCCTCGTTAGACAAAGGTCTGATCTCCAAAATATACAACAAACTCAAGGAACTAGACACTAAAACTCGAATTGACCCAATTAAAAAATGGGGTGATGAACTGAACAGAGAATTTTCAACAGAAGAACTTCGAATGGCCAAAAGACACTTAAGGTCATGCTCGACCTCCTTAGTGATCAGGGAAATGCAAATCAAAACCACTTTGAGATACCGTCTTACACCTCTCAGAATAGCTAAACTCAAAAACACCAATGATAGCTTATGCTGGAAAGGATGTGGAGTGAGGGGAACACTCGTCCATTGTTGGTGGAAATGCAAACTTGTGCAGCCACTGTGGAAATTAGTGTGGCGGTTGGTTTCTCAGGAAACTGGGAGTCAACCCCCCACAGGACCCAGCAATTCCACTCTTAAGAATATTCCCAAGAGGTGCCCTATCATACTACAAAAACATTTGTTCAACTGTGTTCTTAGCAGCACTATTTGTAATAGCCAGAACCTGGAAACAACCGAGGTGCCCCTCACCTAGGTGCCCCCCAATAGAATAATGACTAAAGAAGTTGTGGAACATATACACATTAGAGTTTTACTCAGCGATAAAAAACAATGACATCTTGAATTTTGCATGCAAATAGATGGAAATAGAAAACGCTTTACTGAGTAAGGTAACCCAGACCCAAAAAGAGGAATATGGTATGAACTCACTCATAAGTGGATTCTAGCCATAATTAAAGGTCTTTAGCCTATAATTCGTGATCCTTGAGAAGCTAAATAAGAAAGTGAACCTGAAGAAAATCATATAGTTATCCTCCTTGATATTGGAAGTAGACAAGATTGCCAGGCAAACTTGAGTGCACGGAGAGGTGGTAGGGGGGTGAATGTAAGAGGAGTTGGGTAGAGAGAAGGGAGAAGGGGAGGATTCGGTAAAGTTTGTGGGAATGGGATATGTGGGATGGAGGAAGGATGGATATGGGAGCAGGGAAGTAAATATCTCAACTAAGGGAGCCATTTTAGGGTTTGTAAGAGACTTGATTCTAGAGCGGGACCCAGGTCCAAGGAGAGATCCCCAGATTGTTCCCTGGGCAGCAGAGGAGAGGATGCATGAACTGGCCTTGTCCCATAACCATACTGATGAATATTTCGCATATCACCATAGAACCTTCATCTGGCGATGGATGGAGATAGAGACTGAGTCCCTCATTGGAGCACTGGACTTAGCTCCCTAGGTCCAAATGAGGAGCAGAAGGAGGCAGAACGTGAGCAAGGAAGTCAAGATCACAAGGGGTGCGTCCACCCACTGAGACGGTGGAACTGATCTAATAGGAGCTCACCAAGGTCAGCTGGACTGGGAGCGATGGAGCATGTGATCAAAATGGATACTCTGAAAGTGGCTGGCAATGAAGTCTGACTGAGAAGCCAAGGACAATGGCATTGGGATTTAATTCTACTGCATGGACTAACTTTGTGGGAGCCTGGTTTGTTTGGATGTTCACCTTTAAAGACCTGGATAGATGGGGGAGGACCTTGGATTTCCCATGGGCAGGTAACCCTGACTGCTCTTAAGACTAGAGAGGAAGTGGGAGGTAGGGAGTGGGAGGTAGGGAGGGGGTGGGAAAAAGGAGGTGGAGAAGAGGTGGAAATTTTTTTTAATAATTAAATAAAAAAATATTTGTAGGCTTGGGAGATAAAAGAAAAAGAAGAATAAATTTCCTTAAAAAGAAAAAAAAGAGGGTAGTTGGGTGTGGTGGCACAGACCTTTAACCTCAGCACTTGGGAGGCAGAGGCAGGTGGATCTCTGTGAGTTCAAGGACAACCTGGACTGCAGAGTGAATTCCAGGACAGCCAAAGATACACAGAGAAACCCTGTCTCAAAAAACCAAAAGTTAAAAATAAAAGAAGTAGAGTTTAAAATAAATCCATGTAAGGATGAAAAATGCACAGAGAATCTAGATACTGTATGTCATTATGTTCTCTTTAAATTGTTTGAATGCTGAAGAAGAAACAACAGCTGCTAAAGATATTTGTTTATAAATGCTGCTGAATTAATCCAAGGTAGGTATTTTGAAAATGCCTTAACTTCAAAATTAAAGTCAAAATGTATGTTACTTTCACAGGAAAGAAGAGGCTGTGGATTCATTTCAGGTTAAGAAAAATCATATTTGATCAAGGAAGACTCCCTGAGAAATCTCCAATAGGAGCGGATGATCCAGATGTCTGAGTTCTACATTCAGAACAGATTCAAGACTGCTGCCTGAGATGATCAAGCCTCACAGAATTTTCCAGTCAGGACTTGACCATAATTCTAAATTTTCTTTAGGTCCCTGTAAGACTATCAGTACCACCAATCAACAGAAAGTAGCCTGGAGAACTACACCCATATGCCCAAAAAAATGAACTATGGATATTTTTCTTTGTTTAGAATGCTGGTTACAAGTTGTTCTGGATAATGGTCAGGAGAATGTTAACAAAGGATATTAGACTCAGAGTTCTTGCTTTTTTTTAAAAAGGGGGGATGTAGTGCTGTGGGACAAGGGTAATTTATCCTATCACTTGTATTATTTTTAATAAAATGTTGATTGGCCAGTAGCCAGGCAGGAAGTAGAGGTGAGGCAATGAGAACAGGAGAATTCTGGGAAGAGGGAAGCTCAGTTTCCAGTTGTGACCCAGGCACAGAGGAAGCAAGATGTAACTGCCTCACCAAAAAAGGTACCAAGTCACAAGGCTAACACAGACAAGAATTATGGACTAATATAAGTTTATAAGAATTAATTAATAAGAAGCCTGAGTGACTGGGGCAATCAGTTTATGATTAATGTAGGCCTTTGTGTGTTTCTTTAGGACTGAACAACTGCCAGACTGGGTGGAACAGAAACCCCAGTCAACAGCCTCATTTCTTGCTCTTCGTTCACAAAAACAATCTGAATATGCATTATGTTCTAAAGCTCCATATTTATAGCTTCATTTCCAGTCAATCTCTTCTGATTAAAATGCTGTGCTTTCAAGTAATCTGTGTCTGTAGACAAGAAGGGCACATGCAAGGAGTCTTCCTAGATGCTAAAGGAAAGGAAAACGTTTGTGGATTATGGCTCATGCCTACTTTCTCTAATGGGAGTTATACATTCTGTGAATTTCTTTTTGCTACAGGTAGAATGGAGCTTATACAGTAGAAACACAGTGCTAAGGAGGTTGTATGAACCTGAGGAGCTTTGACAAGTTAAAAGCTCCAAGATTTTATTATACTCCCTCAATATCAGAGCTTGGTACTTATCACAGGTGTGTGTTTAAATAGTGATTTGAAGAATATGCCTTGATCTGTCATGTCATTCTATAGACTTTTTTTCTCAGGAGATATTGTCCTAGAAGCTTATAGAAAAAGACATCCTGCAGATACTTTTTATTTGTACATTTCCCAATGATAAAGAAAGGATATATTCAAAAGAGAAGAGATGAACTTAAAAGTCCTAAGAAATAATCACCTAAAGTTGAAGGTCATTCTTTTAAATTAAGAGCAGTAAAAAATAAGGAAACATTTTAAAAAGGGTCATCTGGATGGAAACTGGAAAAACCCAGGGAACATGCTGGCCTGTTACAGATAGCATGGAGCTGAGAAGAGAGGTGGGATAGACCATGAAGAGGTGAAATGGAATGGCAGGTGTGAGTAGCTAAAGTGTTTGTAGTGAGGTTTACTGATTCTGTTCAGAATGACTGACCACACATTCCTGCCTTAACCCTTTGCCTTCCCTATACCTAATGCTGCATTTCACCCATTAAAATACTGTTTATTCTTTAATGCTTACATCAGTCTGAACTAAGAAGTATTTGTTCTCCAAGAAGAAAAAATATCCAAATGAATTCAAATTTTAGAATTGGATACCTGATATGCCAAAATAATCCCTTCTGATCTCAGTCTACGTATCCCGCTACATAGCATATTATGTTCAAGCTACACCTCCTTCTGCCCTTTACTATTAGAGCTTTCCTACTCTATACAGACCTCTTAAGAGTACTTAAGGCAAATACTACCAAGTTTATCTCACAATGCCTCCTCACCTAAGCAGAAACGCCTGGTGTGTGACCCACTCAACTGATTTTGTTCTAACCTGGTGAACTGAATCCAAGATGCTTCAGATAACTATCCACTCACCATGCAAATGGCAAAGATCCATATTCTAATGAGAGAATTAATAAGTTGTCATAATCCTAGCCTCTAACTCTCCAAGCTACTTATGAACTCTTTCGATTGTTTAGTTTTACTTGGGGAAATGAGGGTCAAAGGCATTTTGTGTCTTGCCTAAATTACAAAGAATAGAGTTGGGGATAGATCCTAGGCATACACATTTCCATCTTGCCATTCTTCATAACTCTTGAAGTTTTTACTGCCTTTATCAAAAAGTGCCCTTCAGCAAATTCTATGATGTTGTCATGCTAGAGCCCTAATTGGTACTCCAAGAAAGCTGTAGTGGTTTCCTCTCCAGAGAGACTGTAAGGACAACAGTTAATAGCTATAATACACACTACTATTCAAACACCAACATGGTAAAGCCAAGTCTATTTCACAGTAGTTAACTTAGTATTCAGTGAGGCAAAAATCAGCAGAGCAGCTCCTATGTGACTTAGCAGAAATGCTTATCCCTCTGTATCTTAAAAAAGTCTTATAGGTAATGAATAGAAGAGAATTTATCACATGACATTTGTTGATAAAGATTGTTTTCCTTCTTTATTATTATTATTACTTAAGCTCTAATTAACCTTTCAGTGAGAAAGTAGTAATACAAACTTTTTTTAAAATCTAAATCCTCTATAAATGGCAAGGGTTATCACATTCACAATAAATATTTTCACAATAAAACAATAAAAGTTTTACAATAAATCTTGATGATAAGCAATGTCATCTCTCCTTTATGAATAACAAATAGGTTCAGAAGTGATTAAATACATTTCATTTAATGAATTCTTACTGAATTAGTGTTGAGACTTTTCTTACATTTTTTTGTCAGTATTTGCATCATAGAATTCAATGCCTTAACAACTGTTAAATGTTGAGTTGAATAGTACTGAGTATATTTGTAACATTGTCTTTGTTTCTATTGGTGGGAAAACACTCTTCTACTCTGCGCCTAATCTAAGACCTTCATGTATTTGAAATTATTAATTTCTTGCCAGGTTATTTCAACTATTACAATGTCTCCAAGACTCTTCCATGCTGTAACATATGCCAAAGGTTTCCAGTCCTATCTGAGACTGAATAATATAAAAACATTTAGCTTAAATGAGTACCTACTGTTGATTATTTAGACTGCATGTAGATTTTAGCTCTTGTGAATGATGATATAAATACATTCCACCTATGGTCCTGTTTCAGTATTTCATGTATGGATCCAGGAATGGGATTTTATACAACATTATTTTATTTCTAAATTCTGGAGAAGAAATCATACTGTTTTCCAAAGAGGTACACCATTTTATTATTTCTTTTGTCAATAATGTTGAAGAAACAGCCATTTCCCCACACCTTCTCCAGCACTCTTATTTGTTATTACTCTGACAGAAGTTTTGTAAAGAGGCCACTAGTTAGTTTCCACTAGTTTGACCCTGAAATAATCACACAGATACTGTATTAATTAAATCACTGTTTGGCCCATTGGTTCTAGTTTCTTATTGGCTAACTCTTACACCTAAATTTCTCTCATTTTATTAGTCTGTGCTTCGCCATGTGGCTATGGCTTACCCTGTAAAGTTTCAGCATCTGTCCTTGTGGGGCTACATGACTTCTCTCTCACTCTGCCTCCTTTCTCCCAGCATGCCATTTAGTTTCCCCTGCCTACCTAAGTTATACCCAACCAACATGCCAACAGTTTCTTTATTCACCAATGGTATTCACAGCTTACAGAGGGGAATCCCACATCACAGAAGCCTTTGTAATGAGTGTGGAGTGTTATCTTACTGTTGTTTTAGATTATTTCTATCTTTTTATTTTGTTTTGATTGGCATTCCTCTAATAATTAATGATACTAAGAATCTTTTAATATGCTTATTGATCATTTACATATGCTCTTTGAAGAAATATCTGTTCAAATCTATGGAACATTTTTAAATGAAATTATTATCATTTATCATATTTTAAGTGCTCTAAATTCTTAAACATATATGTATTCCAAGTACTTTCTCATATTCTGTGAGTGCCTTTTTATCCTGTTGACACTGTCTTTGGATGCATAAATTTTAACTATCATATTGTCCAGTTTCTCTGTCTTCTTTTCTTTTCTTCTTGGTGTCTTTTATTTCTTATTGAAGGAGTTATTGACAAATCTAGTTTATCAAGTTTCCCCCTAAGTTTTCTTTTAAGGTGTTTATACTTTTTGGTCTTTCAGTTTGTCTTTCAGCAGTTTGGACTTCATTTTGTTGTAACATATTGGGGGACATATCCAAACATATTATTTTGCATGTATGTAGTCAGTTCTCCTTTCACCAGTTTTTAAAAGCAGCTTTGCTCCGCTGTTTGGTATCGGCACCCTTCTTGAAACATTTGTGTCCTAAGTGCACAAATGTCAGCTCTGCTCTTTTTGCTCTGGTTTATTGGTCTATGTGTCATTCTCACACTCGTAAGAATTACGTTCATCATTGTAGTTTTTCAGTAAGTTTTGAAATCAAATATTAGTTTAGCAGCTTTTCTCTTATTTTTCAAGCTTATTTAAGTCATTGTGAAGCCATTGAAGTCACATATGAATCTTACAATGATTTTTTTTTTACTTTTGTCAAAAACAGTAATGGGATTTTGATAGACATTAGCCCAAACCCATTGTTTACTGGGTAGAACTGACATCTTAAAAGTACTAGGACTCCTGATCACAAAGCACAGCAAGGATATCCATCCATCCTTGTCTTCTTATATAAATAAACAGAGGATTAGCATTTTATATGCAACTATGATACCATTTTATGTGAGACTTTAGTTTCCATGGACTTTGATAGGTCCTTGAGATTTTTCTCATGGTTACTAGGGAATGACAATAGATACAAATCATTCTCAGTATCCCCAAGGTCTAACAGTGCATTGAATCCTACACACAGACAAACACTACCACTACAGGTGGCTTTCAGAATTATTTTTATGAAGTACTTTCAACCTAACCTTTGGTTATCTTCTTGCCAGCTGCCCCAAAACGTGGTCTACAACAGCCAAGCAACTTGTGGTGGTGGTGGGGACCATTAGCTGCTGCACATTTTGATTTTGAGATCTTAGGCTGAATTTCAGCACAGCCATGCTTTTCTTTTCTTAGTAATGATGTAAAGCAGATGTCCACTGAATTTAAGCACAGTGATGCTTTTCTTATTCTTAGTAATGATGTAAAGCAGATGTCCCCCATCAAATGGCAGTTTCATATTTTCAGAACCAATTTACACATCCGAATGTGTGCTCAATAAAATAGCCTTTGGTAAAATATTACTGACATGAACTAAACAGAGAAAAGTGCCCAAAAAGTCATGGTGTAACTCACTATTTGTCAGAGAGCAAATACATCTGAATCATGATATTATCAGGATCTCAGATACTAAACTCCTTGCCCTCCTAGTCACTCACCACCTTTCCTTTTCTTCCGAAGAAATGCTAGAAATCATAAAGTATGTATTTTTGCATAGAACCTTTACAATATCACATTATAATGATTGATATTACATTGTAAAAATCATTCATTTATTAATAATGTACTCTGATGGGTCAGTATTCACAATCTATCTTTTCTACTGCTGAAGATCATTTACCTTATTTAGAGTTTTAGATGCTATAACTAAATTTGAAATCAATAAAATGACATTGCTATTTCTCATTCATTTGCACTTATATTTGCAATGTAACCCCAACCACTATAACAATTGATATAAAATGTGTTTTAATATAATCTTTAACTCTGTGACAAAAATGTTAGTGTTATCACCAATTCCAGATACTAAATAATGCAATATTAGCCTTCCTTGATTAATGGCACCATGACTTTAGTTTGCAGTTTCTTATTACTTATGAAAGTGAGTTACTTTTCCTGTGTTTTTAGAAAGTTAGTGGTTTCATTTTGTATGAAATACATATTTAAATATAATGCTTAATATGTATTGACTTATCTATTTATTTCTTGTTCATTTGAATCAATATAGAAACTTGGTTAATAATACCAACTAGTATAGATAAGACAAAATGACAGCCTACAGAATGGGAAAAGATCTTAACTAACCTCACATCAGACAGAGGTCTGATCTCCAAAATATACAAAGAACTCAAGAAATTGGTCATCAAAAGAACACATAATTCAGTAAAAAAAAAAAATAAATGGAGTACAGACCTAATCAGAGGAATCTAAAATGGCTGAAAGACACTTAAGGAAATGTTCAACATCCCTAGTCATCAGAGAAATGAAAATCAAAGCAACTCTGAGATTTCATCTTACACCTATACCTACACACACACACACACACACACACACACACACACACACACACACACGAATGACCAAGATCAAAAACACTGATAACAACTTATGATGGAGAGGCTGTGGGAACACTTCTGCATTGCTGGTTGGAATGCAAGCTGGTACAGCCATTTTGGATATCAGTGTGGTGATTTCTCAGAAAATTAGGAAACAACGTTCTTTAAGACTAAGTAGTAACACTTTTGGGTATATATCCAAAGGATACTCAGTCATGCCACAAGGACATGTGCTCAACTATGTTCATAGCAGCATTGTTTGTCATAGCCAAAAGCTGGAAGCAACCTAAATGCTTCTTGATCAAAGATGGACAAGGAAAATGTGGTATATTTACACAATGGAGTACTACACAGCAGAAAAGACATCTTGAATTTTGCAGAAAAGGAATAGAACTAGAAAACGTTATTTTGAGTGAGGTAGCCCAGACATAGAAAGACAATTGTCACATGTACTCACTCATAGGTGTTTTCTAAACATAAAAAACAAAGAAACCAGCCTACAAACCACAATCCCAGAGATTTTAGACAACAATATGGACACCAAGAGAGACATACATAGATCTCATCTACATGGGGAATAGAAAAAGACAAGATCTCCTGATTAAATTGGGAGCATCAAGACCTTGGGGGAGGGTTGAATGGGAGAGAGGAGAAACAGGGAGGGGAGCAGAGAAAAATGTAGAGCTCAATAAAAAAATCAGTAAAAAAAAAAAAAGAAGAAGAAAGGGGAAATTGAAATTAGTTAAGTTTAATAAAGTTTACTTGAAAAAGACAAATAGTTGTATAAGTGCACATATATGCAGATAATATTTACAGCAAGAGAAAAGGAAGCAATAGACAAAATGATGTGACTTTTTGCTCTTGGCACTTGCTTCGTGTACTCATATCAATTGCTGATTGACTAGAAGTTCTCCTGCTATGGATGATTGACTCTGTTGCTTGGTTACAAGGATAAACTCAGTTAAATAAGAAATCTTCACACAGCAAACCAAACTCAACTGTATTATGTGTTGAGGTCACTTTGGGTCACATGTACCTGTCAAAGCATGGAGGATAACACAGGCCAAGACACTGTAGTCTAATGACACCACACTCCTCAAACACTTTTGTAAAGAATTACTTGTCACATTTGCTCAATTCATTCCATGAAGATTTGTCAATTGTATAGACTTTCAAAAAACTCTTGCTTTTTACCTTTACTAATGTATACCTGATTTCAATTTTCAGTCTTGGACTTATACACAAAGAATTCTCAATCATACAAGGACACTTGCTCAACTATGTTGATAGCAGGTTATTCATAATAGCCAGAACATGGAAGAAACATAGATGCCCCTCAATCGAAGAATGGATAAGAAAAAAGTGGTACATTTACACAATGAAGTATTGCTCAGCTGTAAAAAAATAATGGCCTCATGAAGGTTGAAAGCAAATTGACAGAACTAGAAGAAGACATTCTTCTTCTTCCCCTCCCCCTTCTCTTTCTTCTTCTTCCTTTTTTTGTTTTTTGTATTTTTGAGACAAGGTTTCACTGTGTAAGAGCACTAGCTGTCCTGGAACTAGCTCTGTAGATCAGGCTGACCTCGAGATCTGCCTGCCTCTGCCTCCTGAGTGCTAGGATTAACGGCTTGTGCCACCACTGACTGCCTTAGAAGAAATCATTATGAGCGAGGTAACCCAGACCCAGAAAGACAAACATGGTACTTACTCATAAGTGGGTGGGCTGGGTGCACGAGGCAGGTTGGGAATGGGATGGAGGAGGAGTGTAAGGAAAGACACGAATTGATGGGGGTCTCATTTCAGGTTTAGGGAGAAACCCGGTGCCAGGGAAAACCCCAGGAATCCAAAAAGGTGACACAAGCTAAAACTCCTAACAGTAGTGGAGAGGGAGCCTGAACTGGTCATCCACTATAATCAAGTTGGTGACTATCCTAGTTGTCATCAGAGAACCTTTATCTAGAAACTGATGAAAGCAGATGTAGAGATCCATAGCCAGGCACTGGACTGAGTTCTGAGGGTCCTGCTTAAGAAAGGGAAGAGAGATTGTAGGAGCCAGAGAGGAACAAGGTCATAATGGGAAAGCCCACAGAGACAGCTGACCTGAGCTCGTGGGAGCTCATGGACTCTGGACCAACAGTTAGGGAGCCTGCATGGGACCGATCTAGGCCTTCTGCATGTGGGTGACTGTTGTGTAGCTTGGTCTGTTTGCAAGATTCCTAGTAGTGAGATCAGGACCTGTCCTTGGTACTTAGCTGACTTTTGGGAACCTGTTTACGATGCTAGATTACCTCATTCAGCCTTGATGCAGGGGGAGGAGCCCAGTCTTTCCTCAACTTGATGTGCCATGCTTTGTTCAAACCCATCAGAGACCTGCCCCCTTTCTGAATAGAAATGGAGGCGGAGTGGATGGGGAGTGGGAAGATGGGAGGTGGAAGGTGGGAAAAGGAAGAGAGGAGGAAGGGGAAACTGTGATTGGTATATAATATAAATGAAAAATGTTAATCAAATAAAACAATTCTATATATTTCTGTTACAAACATAAACTGAACTTTAATAAAGATCCACACTATTTAAACACTTGCTTTATGGTTCAACCTCCAGTTGACTTTTGTGAATGATTCATGTGCTCCTGGAGATCATATATATCTTTTGTTGTTGAGAATAGTGTTCAGCAAAGGTCATTTTAATCATTTTTTTAAAATCAACACTCATATTTGCTATATCCTTATTGATTATTTGCTATTTTATCCGTTACTGTGAGAAGAATTTCAAAATCTTTCATGTTGACTATTTTCTCTCTCTTATTTTCTCTATTTTGATACATCTTACAAAATACAAGCCAGTATACAACTGCTGCGTCTTCCTGGTGCACAGAAGCCTTTCTTCACTAGGAATTGACTTATCATTTGGCAATTTGGGGGACTTATATTAGCACAATTCAGCATAGTTTCTTTCATATTTATTAAATAATTAAAAGATTTATAGCCTATATTCTTTTATGTTCCTCACTTGTATTGCTTATATGTGTATATGCATCATTAGCATATATATAAATATATAAATATCATAAAATGTGTCCCAAATTTCCATGTCATTAATTTTAAATATACCAATTATTTCTTATTTTTATTATGATTTCTCCTTTGGACTTTTGGCTATTTAAGGGTGTGTTTCTTAAATGTATTATAGAGAGATTTCTTTTTTGTTTCACATTTTATTATTTTAGAATTCCATATATTATATCTTGAACACATTCTTTTTCCTAACTTCTCTCAGATTCTCCTCCTCCCTCCCCATGCAACTTGTATATTTTATTCCCCTTGAAACACAAACAAATAGCAACAGAAACCCAATACTAACATACAACAGCAATGCCCTCCGCCACATATACAAAACCACGCAACTTATATATGTTAAGCAGGTATTCCTGAGTATGAGGCTTGCCTTGAAATGTGATTGACACATTTACTATCATACCATTGAAGAAAACAGAACTTCCCAGCAGCTTTTGAAGTATAAAGTTTTTCCCTGAACCTATGAGCTATCTACTCTCTGGTTCTTGGCCCCATTAACAGTTTGAGGTTTGAGTTCCTTCTCATGGAGTGGGTTTTAATGTAAATTAAAAAGTGTTTGGATATTCGCACAACATTTGTGTCACTATTGCACAAGTGGACAAATATTACTACCAAGTCATTATTGTAGCTAGTTTGTAGGTGGGTGAAATTGATGATTACTTTTCTTCTCCAGTAGTGTGTGTAGCATCTTCCAGTACTATCATCACTAGTTAGTGGAGTGAGACTTCTAGTTGAAAGGCAGCTTGATTTCTCCATACTGTATTTTTCTAATCATTAATTACTGTTGCTTCAAAATTAACATTCTTAGGTTGGCTATACTCCACAATACATACACACATGCATGCATGTACATGCATATATACATATCTATCTGAATATGTGTGTAACTTCTCACATTTGAAGCAATTTCCTATTATTATACATTGTTTTCTACTATTATTTTCTTAGCATATGGCAGAATATAAATTGATTCCTTCTAGTAGTTCCCTAGAACCTAAAGAAGTCCCTTTATTTCTCTGATTGATTTTAAATGTCATGTATTTGTAAAGTTTGCTTTAACTGACAAATACGAAGAGACTGTCCATATTAATGAATCACAATGTTATGTTTATTAAGCATAAATACCATGAAATATTTAAATCCAGATAAGCATTTTTATCTCTAAAACTGTCCTCATTTCTTCATGGTGAACACTTCCAAAATGCTTTCTTACAGACTTCTAGAATGTAGCTATTGCCACCTACTGTACCCTACTGTGTCCAGCAGAGCTTCCTAACTGCAACAACGTAAGTTCAGGACTCTCTCCCACTCCCTATTCTTTACCATCAACATTTGCAGATTATACCAAATGAGTTAAGATCTTAATATTTTCTTCTTTCTTTTCCTTCTTCCCCCACTCTCCTTTTTGTTCCCTTATCCTCTTCCTCCTTCCTTCCTTCTTGCATTTCCAGAGTCCCCTGGTACCTTTCTGGCATACAATTTGTTATACAGTCAGAGATAACATTGAACTTCTGATCTTCTTGCCTTTACCACCTGAATTTTGGGAATACAGGTATGTGCCTCCCTCCTTCATTTTATGTGATTGTATGGAATGAATATTGGGATTTACTCATATTAGGCAAACAGTCAACCAAATTAGCTGTATCCCCAGCCTGACTTTCTGTTTTTATTTTCCTCACTTACTCCCTGTAACATAATGTTTCCTAGTTTCAAAACATGTTGGCAGTAATGACAGAACTCCATTCTTTTTCTAATGGATGAATAGCAAATGCCCCATTTGTGTATTGTCACATTTTCATTATCTATAATAAGCTGATGAACATTTTAGTTTATTTACATTTTGTGGTTGTTTGGAATAGTGATACAATGAACGTAGGAATGTAGGTGCTACTTTCTTTTACACACACCCATGTGTCAGGGATCATATGTTCTTTCCATTTTTAATTATTTGAGGAGATTCCACATTGTTTTCTTTAATGGATGTACCAATTTACAATCCAGCAGCATGCAAGAGTATTCTTTCCTTGGTATTTGATATTTTTAGACTTATTTTTTAAATGTATTTATTTAGTGGAATACCCTGGTGTTTTCCAGGCATGTATGTCTATGCACCTGCTGTGTGCAGTTCCCTCTGAGGTTGGAGGAGGGCATAAGATTACATAGGGTTGTTAGCCCCCATGTACATGTTGGGAGTAGAACATAGGATGTCTTGAGGTGTAGCCAATGCTATTGACTGCTGAACCACCTCCCCTGCCCCATTTTTACTCTTTTAAATATAATATCCACTCTTAGTGGAATAAGGAGATACCTTATAGTTTAGTTTGCGTTTAATTGGTACATATAAAAATATCAATTACCTATAAAATAAAACTTAAAAGAGGAATTCATGACCACTAACCCCATATATATGATCATTGTGTGTTGTTTTGTAATGTTCTACTTTAGTGAAAGTGATTTTCAACACTAATCTCCTTATCCTTCTTCTTCTTCTTCTCCTTCTCCTTCTCCTTCTCCTTCTTCTTATTCCTTCTCCTCCTCGTCCTCCTCATCCTCCTCCTCCTCTTTCTTCCTCTTACTCTTCCTCTTCTTCTTTTATTTTTTTGGTAGAAACTTTTGGGCTTCTTATGTACACATCTGTAAACAAGGATACTTTGATGCTTTTTCTCACTTGTTTGCCCATTTCATTTTCTTGTCTCCTTTGAGTGCTGTATATAAAACATCAGCATTACATTGAACGGACAGTCTTTTTAGTATCTGTTCTTTCTGGGAGCACTCTGGAGTTTTTTAGTGGTTAATATATTGGCTCTAGGTTTGTCTTAAACAACCTTTATTATGTTAAAGTATGTTACCTCCATGCTTAGTCTCTATGATTTTATCATGAGTGGATGCTAGATTTTTGTCAGAGACATTTTCGAAATCTATTGAGAAGATGATGATGTCATTTCAGTCTTTTATTCCATTTATGAGCTGAATCTCATTTATGTAATTCCATATGTTGAACCAACTATACATCTGTGTACTGAAACCAACTTAACCACAGAGAATGAGCCTTATGAAGTGATCTTGAATTAAGTATTTTATTGTGGATTTTGAATTTTGATTCACAAAGGATATGAGCCTGTAATTTTATTTTTTTTTGTATTTCTATTTTCTTTTGGAATCAGCATAGTACAAGCTTTATAAAAATTGTTAAGAGTGATAGATGCCCAGGTCACCCTGCAGTGCTGGCTCCCCCCTCCCGCCTGCCATCCCAGCTCCCATCCAGGTACGAATTCCTATATTTCTCCCTTTCCCCTGGGGCCATAAAATTTCCCCAGCTCAGCAGCCTTGCGAGCTGGGCCTGGGCTGTAGGCACATCCCGGCTGGAGGCAGTTCCTGGGTCTTAAAGGCCTCCCTGAGGATAGGTGGACCGGGTGCCAGCTCAGCGACATTCCTGACCAGCAGGGGCCCTGACTTCTAGCAGAGGGCCATCGGAGGGGTGAGTTTGCTTCGGGCCCGTGGCAGGGTCCCGGTGAGGAGGAGCTCGGGCGTTCCCCGACCCCATAGATGCCCAGGTCACCCTGCAGTGCTAGCTCCCCCCTCGCGCCTGCCATCCCAGCTTCCATCCATGTACGAATTCCTATATTTCTCCCTTCCCCCTGGGGCCATAAAATTTCCCCAGCTCACCTGCCTTGCAAGCTGGGCCTGCATTGTAAGAGCATCCCGGAAAGAGGGAGTGCCTGTGCTTCAATAGCCTGCCTGAGGAAAGGTGGGCATTCTGTCAGTGAAGTCCCTGCCCAAGAAGGGAACCTGACCCGGTACCAGAAGTTCCAATAGAGAGCATTTGAAGTAAGAGATGGGCAGACGCCAAGGCAAGACCTCATCCAACAATCTGAAAAACAACATGAAAACACCAGATCCGAAGGACCCTACAATAGAAGGACTTGAACACCTTAACCCAGAAGAAGTGGAAAAAAAGTGCCATTATGAAAGCAATAGAGTCCCTTAAACAGGATATGAATAACTCCCTTAAAGAATTGGATGAGAAATATAACAAAAAGTTTGAAGAAATGAGTATAGAAATAGATGAGAAATATAAGAAAAAGTTTGAAGAAATAAATAAATCCGTGAATGATACCCTGAGAAACCAAGAAAAAACAATCAAACAGGTAAAGGAAACAGTTCAAGAATTGAAAACTGAAATGGAGGCAATGAAGAAAACACAAACCAAGGGCCGGCTGGATATGGAAAAACTAGGTAAATGAACGGAGACTATAGAATCAATATAACCAATAGAATACAAGAGATAGAAGAACGAATCTCAGATTCTGAAGATACCATAGAGAAAATAAATGCTCTGGTCAAATAAAATGGCAAATCCAACAAATTCTCTTCACAAAACATTCAGGAAATCTGGGACACAATAAAAAAACCAAATCTAAGAATAATAGGGATTGAAGAAGGAGAAGAACTGCAGATCAAAGGCCCAGAAAATATATTCAACAAAATTATAGAAGAAAACTTTCCCAACCTAAAGAACGATATTCCTATGAAGGTTCAAGAAGCATACAGAACACCGAATAGACTGGATCAGAAAAAAACATCCCCTCGCCATATAATAATCAAAACACAAAACATACAGATTAAAGAAAGAATTTTAAGAGCTGCAAAGGAAAAAGGTCAAGTAACTTACAAAGGTAAACCTATCAGGCTTACACTGGACTTCTCTATGGAAACCATGAAAGCCAGAAGATCCTGGATAGAGGTACTGCAGAAACTAAGAGACCATGGATGCAAGCCGAGACTACTATACCCAGCCAAGCTATCATTCGCTATCAACGGAGAAAACAAAATATTCCAGGATAAAAATAAATTTAAACAATTCGTAGCCACAAATCCAGCCTTACAGAAAGTAATAGAAGGAAAATCGCAACCCAAGGAATCCAACATTGCCATCACTGCCTACAATAACCCAGACATTTAGCGACCCTTCACAACCACAACTCAAAGAAGAGAAACACACAAACTCTACTACACACACACACACAAATAATTACCGGAATCAACAACCACTGGCCATTAATATCACTTAATATTAATGATCTCAATTCACCTATTAAAAGGCACAGACTAAGAGATTGGATATGAAAACAGGATCCAACATTCTGCTGTTTACAAGAAACACACCTCAACCACAAAGATAGACATCAACTCAGAGTAAAGGGTTGGGAAAAGGTTTTCCAAGCTAAGAGACCTAAGAAACAAGTGGGCGTGGCCATTCTAATAATTAACAAAACTGACTTCAAACTAAAATCAATCAGAGGGGATGGAGATGGATATTTTATACTCATAACAGGAACAATTAATCAGGAGCAAGTCTCAATCCTGAATATCTATCCCCCTAATATAAAAGCACCCACTTATGTAAAAGAAAAACTTTTAGAACTCAAGACAGTCATCAAACCACACACACTAATAGTAGGAGACTTCAACGCACCTCTCTCACCAATGGACAGGTCAATCAGACAGAAACCAAACAGAGAATTGAGAGATTTATTGGAGGTATTGAATCAAATGGACTTAACAGATATCTATAGAACATTCCACCCAAAAAGGAAAGAATATACCTTCTTCTCTGAAGCTCATGGAACCTTCTCAAAAATTGACCACATACTCGTAAACAAAGCAAACTTCCATAGATACAAAAAAAATATTAGTAACCACCTGTGTCTTGTCGGATCACCACGGAATAAAGTTAGAATTCAATAACAATTCTAACACCAGAAAGCCTACAAATGTGTGGAAGTTGAACAGTCAACTACTGAATCATCCCTTGGTCAAGGAAGAAATAAAGAAAGAAGTTAAAGTCTTCCTTGAATTTAATGAAAATAAAGACACAACATACTCAAATCTATGGGACACAATGAAAGCAGTGCTAAGAGGAAAGTTCATAGCACTAAGTGCCCAATTAAAGAAAACGGAGAAAGTACATATTGGAGACTTAACAGCACACCTCAAAGCTCTGGAAAAAAAAGAAGCAGACTCTCCCAGGAAGAGAAGAAGATTGGAAATAATCAAACTGAGGGCTGAAATCAACAAAATAGAAACACAGAAATCAATCCAAAAAATCAACGAAACAAAAAGTTGGTTCTTGGAGAAAATCAACAAGATTGACAAACCCCTATCCAAACTAATCAAACGGCAGAGAGAGAACACCCAAATTAATAAGATCAGAAATGAAAAGGGGGACATAACAACAGACATAGAGGAAATTCAGAGAATCATTAGATCTTACTACAAAAGTTTATATGCCACAAAGTTGGAAAATGTACGAGAAATGAATTGGTTTTTAGATAAATATCATATACCAAAGTTAAATCAAGACCGGTGAACAATCTAAATAGACCTGTTAGTCGCGCAGAATTAGAAGTGGTTATCAAAAGCCTCCCAACCAAAAAAAGCCCAGGACCAGATGGTTTCAATGCAGAATTCTACCAGAACTTTCAAGAAGAGCTAATACCTATACTCCTTAAGGTATTTCACAATATAGAAACAGAAGAGTCATTGCCAAACTCCTTTTATGAAGCTACAGTTACCCTGATACCAAAACCACATAAAGACACAACCAAGAAAGAGAATTACAGGCCAATCTCACTCATGAACATTGACGCAAAAATTCTCAACAAAATCCTGGCAAACCGATTCCAAGAACACATTAGAAAAATTATCCATTATGATCAAGTAGGCTTCATTCCAGAGATGCAGGGCTGGTTCAGCATACGCAAATCCATCAATGTAATCCATCATATAAATAAACTGAAAGAAAAAACCATATGATCATCTCATTAGATGCTGAAAAAGCATTTGACAAAATCCAACATCCCTTTATGATAAAGGTGTTGGAGAGATTGGGGATACAAGGATCATACCTAAATATAATAAAAGCTATTTACAGCAAGCTGACAGCTAACATCAAACTGAACGGAGAGAAACTCAAAGCCATTCCATTGAAATCAGGAACAAGACAAGGCTGTTTTTCCCTATCTACCTATATTCTGCCCTGTGCAGGCCCAAAGAAGTCCTTTATTAACCAATGGTGTTCATAGCATTTAGAGAAACATCAAGTTTGTCTTTAAGTTGATCTTGGCCATGGCCTGGTTGTAAACTGCCTTTTATTTGTTGAGGTATGTCTCTTTTATCCATAATTTCTCAAGGACTTTTATCATGAAGAGGTGTTATATTTTGTAAAACATCTTTTCTGCATCTAATGAGATGAATGTAATTTTTTACTCTATGTTTGTTTACATGGTGGATCACATTGATTTAATTATAAAAGTTAAACCATTCCTGCCTCTCTGGACGAAACTTACTTGATTTTGGTGGATGATCTTTTTAATGTGTTCTTGGATTAGTTTTGCACCAATTTTATTGAGTAATTTTGCATCTATCTTCATAAGGAAAAGTGATCTCCTATTCTCTTTGTTTGATCATTATTGGTTTAGTTATCAGTGTAACTATGGTCTACTAAAACTAATTGGCAATGTTTCTTCTGTTTCTATTTTGTGTCATACATTGAACAGTTTTGGTGTTAACTCTTATTTGAAAGTCTAGTAGGATTCTTCACTAAAATCTGCCCTTTATGTGTTTTTTAAATTACTGCTTCTGTTTCACTAGGAATTAAGAGTCTATTTAAATTTCTTATCTGACTTCAACTTAACTTGGATAAGTGGTATTTTTTTTTTTGAGAAAATGATCCACTTTTTTTAGATTTTCTAATTTGGTGAATTACAATATTTTAAGTATGTTCTTTTGATTCTCTGGATTTCTTCAGTGTCTGCTGTTTTGACCCCCCACACTACATCTCTAATTTTGTATTCTTTATTGACCACTTTAGTTAATTTGGTATGAGATTGACAATCTTACTGATTTTTCTCCAAGAGCCAACTCTTCGTTTCACTGATTCCTCATTTTTTGTTTGTTTCTACTTTATTAATTTCAGATTTGAGTTTGATTATTTCTTGTTGTATATTCCCTTTGGGTGTGATTCTTCGTTTTGTCAGAGTTTTCCAGTGTGCTGCTAATTTACTACCTTGAGATCTCTCTATTTTTTAAATGCAGGCATTTCATACCATGAACTTGACTTTATTGTGTCCCATAGTTTTTGGAATATTGTGTATTCATTTGCATTCAATTCTACAAAAATGTAAAAATTTTTTGTAATTTCTTATTTTCTATCTTGACCAATTTTTCATTCCATGAGTCTGTAAGCATTCTGTTGTTTCTGTTGGTGATGATATCCTGCTTTAATGCATGGTGGTCAGGTAGAATGTAGAGTGTTCTTTCAATTTTTTTTTTATTTGTTCAGGCTTACCTTGTGTCTGACTACGTGGTCAGTTTTGAAAATAATTACACAAGCTGTTGAGAATATGGTATATTCTTTTGTGCTTGTATAAAATGTTCTGTAAATATATGTTAGGTCCTTTTGGTGTTTGATGTCAGTTAGTTCCAGCATTTCTCTGTTTAGATTTTTTATGGATGACCTGTCTATTGTCAAGAGTATTGAAGTCTCTCACTATCTGTGTGTGAAGGTCAGTATGTAAGTTATTAGAGTTGTGTTTCTTTAATGAACTTGGGTACCCCTGTGTTTGTCACATAAAATGTTAGGAATTGTAATGTCCTCTTGGTGTAATTTTCCTTGGATGAGTATGTAATAACCTTTCCTATCTCCTCTGATTAGTTTTGCAATCAATTATGTCAGATACCAAAATGTCTACACCTGGTTGCTTTTCAGGTCCATTTGCTTGAATTATTTTTTTACTTGATTCTTGTACCTTGAGATGAAGTCTATCCTCCATGTTAAGGTGTTTTTCTTGGATGCAACCAAAGGATGGATCCTGTTTTTATATTCACCTGTTAGTCTGTGTCTTTCTATTGGGGGAATTGAAACCATTGGTCTTATGACTAATCAATGAGCAGTGCTTGCTGATTTCTATCATTTTGTTGTTGTGGTGTGTAAAATTATTTTTGTCCCTGTTTTTGTTTACTTGTTTGTGATTATTTATTCCTCGTGTTTTCTTAAGTGTGTTTAAACTCTTCACGTTGTAGTTTTTCTACTAATTATTTCTGTCTGGATAGCTGATGCTTAAATCTAACTTTATCTTGTAAGGTATTTTCTTTTCCATGTATTGTATTTTCTTTTCCATGTATTGTTATTGAAAGTTTCTCTGTGTATAATATTCTGGGCTGGTCTCTGTGGTCTCTTAAAGTCTCTCGCACATCTATCCAGGTCCTTCTGGCTTTTAGAGTCTTCACTGGAAAGTTGGGTATTATTCTCATAGGTCTACCTTTATATAGTTCTTGATCTATTTCCCTTGTAGCTTTTACTATTTAACATTTTAATATTCAGTATTTTGATTTTTATGTGCCAAGGGGAATTTCTTTTTTGATCTAGTCTATTTGATGTTCTATATATGTTTTTTATACCTCTGTATGTACCTCATTCTTTAGATTATTTTCTTCTATGATGCTGCTGAAAACACTTTCTGTGTCTTTGACGTGGGCTGCTTCTCTGTCATCTCTTCCTATTATTCATATATTTATTCTTTTAGTATTGTCTTAGATTTCCTGGATATTTTGTGCCTGCAGTTTTTTAGAATTAACATTTTCTTTGACCAAAGTATGTATTTATTCTGTCTTATTTCCAATGACAGATATTCTTTCTTCTATCTCTCATATCTCTCATATTGTGTTTATGAGGCTTGTCTCTGTGTTCCTAATTTTTTTTCCAGATTTTCCTGAGTTTGGGTTTTCTTTATTGATTCTATATTCACTTTCAGGTCTAAAACTGCTTTATTCATTTCTTTTCACTGTTTGTCATTTCATAAATTTCTTTAAAGGATTTGTTAATTTTGTTTTTAAGGACCTCTATCATATTCATAAATGCTCTTTTAAGGTACTTGTTTTATACTTTAGTTATGTTGAATTTCTCAGGCTTACTATAATAGAATTAGTGGATTCCGGTGGATGTATACCATCCTCCAATAAATGATTGTGTTTTAATGCTAGTATCTAGCCATTTAGGTTTGGGATGTTTGTAATTCTAGGTTCTGATATTTGGTCTTGTCTTTGGTGGGTAGATTTTTTTCTGTAGATTCTGTTCTAGTTCTTATGAGAGTGTGATAGCTATTGTTGTTCCCTCAGGAATCCTTCTGAGGTCCTGCCAGCTGTAACCCTGGGGTTCTGAGTACAGTGCGTTTCTAGGTATTGGGAACTGACACTTGGGAATGGGAATGGGCTGGAAGTGGTGGTTATGATGCGTCCACGGGAGACAGAAAAGCTGGGTGTTCAACCAGGACTTCTTAGTTCCCCAGGAATGGGAGCATAGAATAAGGAGAGCAGGGAGTCTGGTGCAGATATGGGGATCAGACTGGGGTATGGATTTGGAGGAGAGAATAGTGAGTGAAGATTTGAAGTTCCCCTACCTGCCTCGCTGGCCTGCTTGCTTCTCTGGCAGGCTTGGCTTGTGAGTTCCCAGGAAGGAAGGTTGTAGACTAGATTTGTGTAATCAATTGGAGATGGGAAAGGATTAAGGGAAACTGCAACAAGTGGTCTGCTACAGATGAGACTGGGGGATTGCATTTAGAATAGAGTAGGGGGACGTAAAGAGCTGCTTTAGTCTACCCTGGAAATCTTTTAATCCTCTTTTTTATTATGGAAAGTTTTACTTTCTTAACAGAAAAGATTGTTTTACTGGTTATAATAATCTAAATTGGCAATTACGATATTTCAGAATCTGGAATACATCTTTCCAACACTTTCTAGCTTTACATTCTCCTACCAAATAAAATTTTGTTATTCCAGTGGGCTGTTTTCATTATCTTTTTTGAACTCTGCTTTTAGTGCTTTAACTATAAAGCATGTAGGGAGCATCTTTTCTGCTTATGTCTGTTTGTTGTTCTATAGTCCTCTTGTACCTTGATGGGATCCTTCTATCTAGATTTGGGAAATTATGATTTTATTGAAGACATGCTTTAAGTATTTTCTTATATGCCTATAATTCACTTATTTTTTCTTTGCATAACATCCTGAAAATATTTTTATGTCCCTTTCATGGTTTTAATAATTTATCATTTTCTTTCATTGAATGACCCAGTTTCTATACTATTTTCAAATCCTGATATTCTGTCTTCTACCTGATTCATTCTATTGGTGAAGCTTTATTTGAAATTTTATTGGACTAAATAAAATTTTCACTTCCATATTCATTGCAGTTTGGGTTTTTTGTTATTTCTATAACTTTAGAGTATTCAATTTTCATATTCTGAATTATTGTCCTCATTTTATTTGGCTGTTAATTTTCAAAGACATCAATTAGTATATTCCTATCTTCACTAAGTTTATTTAGGTATCTATTTGTGACCTGTTTTAATTATTTGATCATGTGTAGTAAATATTTTTTTTAAATAGGAATCTTGAAGTTGACTATGTCGTCCTCCTTGGGGAGCATTTTTATGGTGTTTGTGATTTTAAGGACAGTATACTGCTGCAAGGATAAGAAGAGTGTAATGAAGTTTAACAGCTGCAGGGCATGTACACATGCAAGTCTCACAGTTGCAAGGATCTCCACAGATTTTGGTTGTATCAGGACCACCACCACTCAATAAGCCAAACCATATGTTCATTTCAATGAAGCACAGTTCTTTGCCTTGGGATCACTTCTACAACTATATTATTTGTGAACGCATGGCAGGTAATAGCTATGTTTCCTGTACTTTAAGTACGGGTTTGGATGAACCTCAACATGTGTCACAATGGTTGTCTCAAGGCTGTAAAAACCTATACAATCTTAGAAGAGGGAAGGCATTTTTCAGGCTTACTCAAAGGCTAGAAGGGCTATAACAAAGATTTAACCCAGCCACAAGTGTGCAGGTTTCTGCTTCATGGTGAAGAAGGCTGAGATTTTCTATGAGTTGTGGACTATATGTAGAGCCTTCAGGTTTTATAAGGTACATGCCTACCTGCCTTTGTGTTCTATGAACCAAAAAGTCCTTGTGCCATCTCTTCATTGGGGTAAGGTCTTTTTTCTCTCAACTTGCTGTCCAAGGTTAAGGGAGAGAGGTGGGAGCAGTATGTGTCCACCCAGTTCTGTGGATATGTCCATGGGCACGAGTCCAGTGTTGTGAATGGGCATTGCCTGGCCCTGAAAGTCAAGTCTTAAGCTTGGATTCTCCTAGCAGTAGGTGTGGCTCACCTACTTTGAGTTGATAAAGGGTGACACACAACTCATTCCTGCTTCTTCTTCTTGTTGCTTTTAAATAACAAAAGCAGAGACCACATCACACAACATCCTCAGCTCTTGTGAAGTTAATTTAGCAGGATGTGTCCCTAAAGGATCTTCGCCATCGTCTCAACTGCCTTTACAAATTAAACTTTATTTTTTAAAGTTTAAAAGAACACAGGTAAGATTAAATTTGGGAGCCCTAAATTAATCTCTACTCAGTAATTCTCAACCAAAAATTTTGGCACGTATATAAATATATAAAGTTACACCATCTTTGTCATCGCTGGCCTTCTCTTCAGATATTTGTTTATAGGAATAAACTGCAGTGTCTCAAATATATATGCTGTACCATGAACTTTCTGTTGCTGTTTTCTAGTGAAGAATCATAATACCTACATAATCAACAATAAGGTGATCAAATCTGAAAAACTAATGGCCAAAAGAGCAGAAAGGAGGAAAGAGAAAGAAAAGCAAAACTATTTATTCAGTGTCAAGATTTCCAAAATCATTCCTGAGCAATGGGATTCCTGCATTAGGTAATTGTTTCAATGACAAGACTTTTTGATCACGTTGACTGACATGTCTTATCTTGACTCAAGTTTACAGCTAATTGTAGCTGCCCTCATAATCATCACTGATTTTTGCAATGGAATGGACACCTGAAAGCCATCTTAATTTGATAACTCAATGTGAACCTTTTCCCTCCTGTCTTCACTTGTATTTCGGAGATGATCACTTATACAGATTGTGGTCAGCTGGTCCAATAAGACTCTACTCCACTTAGAACTGCTGTTTTTGCTGTAAGGGTGAATGTCTTCTTCCTCTTACTTGGGTGTTAGCATTATGATGAACTTAGACCTGGACTGAAGAAGTAGAAACCAGATAAGGAGACTGCAAGTTCCCACTTTTTTATTATAAGATCATTCTGATTTGTGATTGGGGCATATGAGACAACAGACACCTTTCTTTATCTGAGGCCAGGTGGCCTCACTTAAAATAAAGAAGTCTGCTTCAGGATGCTGTGGTTTCCTTGTTAGCATTCTGAACGTGATACTGCCATTGATTCAGTGCCAGCCTCTCTCAGAATGATCTGTGTGTGCAGCAATACCTCACTTTTTTCAGAGCTGCTTCCTCAGTACATGGAGCAAATTCTGACCTGTTACAATTTAGTAATGGTGAGTGTCTAAGCAAATAATCCGAAGCAATGTGTTTTCCCAGTTATGTTTCTAAATGGTCAATAAGCTAATAACATGGAACTATATGTGCAGGAAAGCTGTGGTCTCTTTCAACATTACACTGACATCCACAGCACACATTCTACAACAGAACTTTAAGAGGATCTGCCATTGTCTATGTTCTCTACCACGAATGAAAACAATGCCTCTTTCTTGAGTATGTGAATATATGGAATTGTTTCTCTGAACGTGTCTGCTTAGCAGTGGAAAGTGCTTATCTCAAGGGTAGACACTTGTGAGCAGCAGGTTCTTAGTAGAAATATAAATATATTCCTACGAGTGCACAGGACCTAAGCAGATAGCCAAAAATAATAATAAATAAAAAATAGAGGGAATAACTGGTTAGTTTGAAAGCAGCATGCTTGGAATGGACAAAAACAAAGGCCAGGGCTGCATAACACTGACATTTTTATTAGAATTCATTTGTAACAAATGGAACCTGTGTCAGCAAAGAACTGATTTTCATACAGACTTCTTTCGCCACCAATGTAACGAAGTAAGAAAATAAAAAGCACGCCTTTCATTCTGTAAAACACTTACGCGTACTACTAATTAGAGGTAATTGTATTTTTTAACAAGCCATTTTACAAGTTATTTTTTTTTTGAGTTTTCAGTCTATGCATCCAAAACGAGAGCAAAGAACACAACTGTTATCTTTGTAAAGACACTCCAAGCTTGGATGGCAAAGCCATGTAACGGATGGAAAGGATGGATCTGTAGCCTTCTGATCTCTGCTGGAGTATCAGGGCAGCCATATACCAATGGAAACCAAAACCCAAAAAGAAAAAAAGAATGGGAAGGGGATTTTAAAATGACAAGAAAGACTGAAACAAAGCTAAACCAAAAATCAGCAGGAAAGAAAAAACCGTGTGTGCTACTATGCATTTTTCCTTTCCTGTTGTGATGTGTTATCCACGGACACATAAATGAATTTCTGAAGCAGTTTCTTACAGATGGGTTCAAGTAATAACATTATTGGGTGTAGAATCAATAGGGCAGTGCATAGTACAAAGGTATAGAAAGTGCAAAGTTCCCTAGAGGCCCTTCCCTCCCCTGGCTGTCCTTGCCTTGTCTAACCATGCAAACCATTTTTAAAAAAGAGCTAAAATAAAGTTCTGTACAAATCACTTTTATATATTTGATATTTTACCATTATAACTAATTACAAAATTATACATAACTACACATACATAGGTAAATAATAGCACCGTACTGGTTATGATGATGAAAAGAACTAGAAACGTGGATGTTTATGATAATGGCAGATAGTGATGCTTGCCTGGGAAATTAATCTTGAATGTTCATAGAGAAAATTACAGAGTGGAATGCACATCAGTGACAGTGGGGAGTTAGTCCTAAGAACAGCTCCTGACTCTGGAGTGGTGCCCGCCTCATCCTCCTCTGGTATGCACCCTGTTCATTCTCTTTCAGGGACTACTGTCTTTTCACCCTCTGCCATATGGGCAGCTTTTGTTGCAGAGAGACAAACTGCTCACTGGCCAGTCATTCTGCTATGTGATATTCCATTAGATCCCACATGTCCAAAATGGCATGTCTAGATGGTGCGATACGTGTCTGACTCCCTTCGTTTCACTAAAACAAAATTACAGCACTGAGAAACCTGGCACTTGGATAACTCTTCAACGATACAAGTGAAAAGGAAATGACAGACCCATAGAGTGCACATTCTTCTCTGTTTCTGATGTAGGTTAGAGAGTCTCATTCTGAGGTAGCCTTCTAGATTCTTTTTTTTTAGCGTTATATGTATTTCTATTTTTTTCTTTTTTTGTTTGTTCATTTTTATTTTTTATTTTTTTACAAAAATGATCAAATACGATACTTGTGAGTGTTTGGTCTCTAGAATTTTATTCTGCTAATAATGGGAAAATGGGAAAACAAATATCCTTCCATACAGAGCATCATGAAGCAAAAATTAAACTATTATACCTGTATCAAAACTCTTTCAGAGTTCCTAGGATTTGGGGAGGGTACTTTAAAAACATATAGCATGTGGCGAACTCATACCACCATCCATGGCTTCCTATGGAAATGCTGTAGAAAGGTTTGGGGAGATATATACATACATATATACATACATACATATATATGTATATATACATATATATAAAATTTATTGCCCCTTTCAGAATACTCCTAATGGAATATCAAATATATCCCGAAATTGTTTCTGTAAATAAGACTGGTGGTTACTGCATGCTCCAGAGCAGATTTGGAAGGGAGTAGAAGTGAAACAAGTTGCGCTTCCTGATGTGACGATGAGGAACGGAGAGGCCCTGATTATCCAAGTGCTTTGGGCTGGTACAATCACTAACATCCCCCACTTGGGTGAAAACTAGGAATGCATATTATTCAAAGAGTTTCTGTACGTGTGGTAAACAGATAATGCTTTAATTGAAAGAGTAACAGATGTGAACAACTAATGGAAATCAACCGGAAGGTAAAAAGAAATGCTAATAAAATAGGCATCAATTATAAGGCACTCTAAATGCAGAACTAAAACCAAATCAAACAGCACAGCGCCTCCCAGGAACGCCACAGCCAGAAGAAACAGCGCAGCATCTCCCAGGGACGCTGCAGCCACAAAGTATTTCTGACTGAAAAGAGTAACATGAGTTTGGCTTTGCCCCTGTTACTTATCATAAATGCAAATTTCATACACATACTATAGACAATATATGATTGAATATACTTTTTTTTAAAAAAACAACTTGATAGCTGATATATTACAACATTCTTCCCTCCTAAAGGGATATGCACTGACCTTTCCCACATGCACACCTCTTAGATAGTTAACAATTGTTATTGCACTAGAGTGTTAGAAATATTGAATTTTGTTGGAAGCCTGGCTAACGAAACCGTATTTGTGAATATGGTTGAGTAGGTGGGGGAAGGCGGGGCAGGAAAGTCAGGGGCGAGGTTCAGTAATCAGTGATGTGCACTCCTCAATTCCCTTTACAAATTAAAGTTTTGAAATATTAAAAATTACTTGGAAATGATGGTTACAATAGTTTTTTATCCTTAAAAAAACCAAACCATGGAAGAACTGAATGGCAGTAACATCTTTGTGTGGTCATACTGTCTATATATACATAGATACCCTTAAAATATAGATATCTATCTATATATTTATATATATGTTAGCAGCAACTTTATACTTTGCGCCTCCCTGTTGATTCCAAAAGCAAAACAAAGCAAAACAAAATTCCCCTTGAAGTTTGCAGAGAATGGGCACTTTCTCACCAGCTATACCAAACAAATGTGTAAGGAATATCTGTTGAGACAGATACTGTAGATTGAGTGTTGCACAAAAATGTGCAAAGCTTCAAATGATTTGATATTTCTACAGTACGATATTACAGATAACCATTCTACAGCTTACAAAAACCTACAGTTCAGAAATAATAAAAATGAAGAATTACATAGCTTTTTAAATTTACTTTATCGAATGATACATTTTTTTTTAAAAAAAAAAGTCTACACAGTTAGAAATGAAGCACGGGTCAGCAGAATCCTTTACAATACTAAAATGAAATCAAGGACTTTCTCTTCTAAACATCCCCACCCTCGCCCCTAAAATGTACGTGTGAGTGGCACAGGGAAAGGGGCGATGTTGAAGCACAATCCACCTTCTTGTGAAACGCCACACCAGCAAACGTCCTGCGCTGACTCGAGGCCCACAGGCAAGCTCTCTCTGCCCCTACCAAGCAATCCCGAACAAGATGGTAGTTCTTTGCTGTCATTTCTTCTCCCCTTTATTTGGAATCCTTGAGGTATCTGCAAATAAAATCCTTCAGATGCCTCCTAAGTCAGGGTTCTTGATATTATTTTTCAGGTTAGATGATTAAACTGTGAATTCTTGGTCCACTTGGAAGAGTTTGTTTTTGTTTTGTAATAGTCCCACTAAGTGGTTGTTAGCTAGAAGTTAAGAAGGACTTCTCAAGTGCCCTGTATGGCTCAGAAGAGACTCCATGGATAGCGAAGGGCCTGTAGTAAAAATCCAGAAGGGATCAGGGGTTTCTACGTTGCATAGTGATCAAAGCTGCCCAGGTATTCTAGTGCGGCTCGGTAGCAGAACTGGTATTGATCCTGTAGGACACAGGGTGTAAGAGAAGAGAGGAAGAAAACTGATATTTTAATTGCAAAATAAACCCAGAAATGTAAAGAAATAATATATCTACAAGGAGCAACACTACCACTTTAATTTGGTCCAATGACCAAACGACAGTGAGCAAAGAGCAATTAGCCACGTGAGAATTGTATTAAATTCATCATTGACCTCACGGATACAAGGCTCATAATTCCAAGTCGTAATGTCAGTGAAGATTATCTTCCATCTTATACGCTACAACCATCTTTCAGAATGACCTAAGAATTTTTGATAATTTTCAGTTGGAAAAAATGTAAACTTTCCTAAAGGCAATCTGGATTTCTATTCTTTGTGTTGCTTTCCACCAAATTTGAGTTTATAAGGAAAAAAAGTGGGGAGAAAAAAGGAAGTCGACAAGATGGCTCAGTGGCTAAAGGCCCCTCAGCTCTGAAGACCTGAACTTGATTCCTGAGCTCCACATGACAGAATGAGAGAAATTACTTTCACAAGTTGTCCCCTGACCTGCACACATGTGGTCTGTGACCTGTGCACTCTGCCTCCATACAAATAAAAAAGATTGTAAAAGCATCAGTCAGACATCAGACTCAATCAGAATTACCATCATATCAGATAGCCTCATGTAAGTGACCGTGGCATAGAAGATCCTATGTGTCTATGAGAAAGAACGTTGTGATGGATAGTTTTACGTGAACTTGACACCAAGTACAATCCTCTGAGAGTGGGACAGCTCAAGAAAACTCCCCCATAAGTTTGAGCTGTAGAAAAGCCTGTGGGGAATTTTCTTAATGAGTGGTTGTTGTGGGAGGGCCCAGCCAATTATGGGTGTCGTCATCCCTGGGCTGGTGGTCCTGGGTTCTATAAGAAAGCATGCTGAGCAAGCCATGGGAAGCAAGCCAATAGGTAGCACCTCTCCATGGTCTCTGCATCAGCTCTAGGTTCTTGCCTTGTTTAAGGTCCTGTCCTGACTTCCTTCAATGATGTGCAGTGCCGTAGAAGTGTAAGCAAAAAACAAAACAAAATAAACAAACAAAAACCCCGTTCTCTCTAACTTGCTTTTGGAAGGTGTTTCAGGGCAACAATAGAAACCCTGAGACAGAAGAAAAAGGTAGCCAGCCATGTAAAAGCAGGAGGTGTATGGAGTCTTGGGCTTTCTGGCTTGTCACCTCTGAGAATGGCTGCCCACATCCAAAACACATGCACCATTCATCCTAAAATTCAGTGTGATTGCAAGTTGTCCGTTCTGGAAGACTCACACCAAAACAGAATGGTAAGAAACATGCCTTTTCTCATACAGGGAAGGACCCTGTCATATTGAAATAAATTGGAGCATTGTTGGAGAGATGGAAAAATTACAATTTACAGATAACCACAGGCATGAGAAAAAGTAGGATTTTCCCCATAAAAGAAACTTATTTTCAGTAGCCAATGGGGCTGAAAGCAGATAGCTTCTATTTTGCTTAAATGTGCATTTTTCTACAATAAAAATGGTAATGCAAAATAAATGGAGTTTGCTTTTCTGTCTTGTCACAGTAAGTTGCTTGGCTAAATGTTAAGGCTTTTTAAATGTCCAATTTCCCTCTGTCACCCCAACACCCATTATGTTTGTCAGGCTGACATAATGTTTTAAGTATTGCAAGCCAAATGCTTGCACTATTTTGAAATCAAAGTCTGAAAGATATTGTAAATTGAAGAAAGCATATAAATTGTATAATTTGGTAGATATTTGTGGAATATAACACTACCACTCTGATTCTCTAAATCATGAACATATCCTGAGAAATGTACATATTAATTAGTGGATAGAAAACAGGGCATTTTCAGGTTCCAAATATGTAATATTTCAAGAATGGTTTTAAAATATTAATTAAACAGTTTGTTGCCTTTCTCATGGTGATCTTCTGTATCTTGCAACCATATTTTGAACCCAGAGAGGGTTTAGCTTTTTATAATGTGACCCCAAATGTTTTCTCACCTCTGTTTGTACCATGGCTGGTCGCTGTGTTCTTAACATTTTGACTGTCTGGAAGATATCTACAACCCCTTCATATCTCATTCTTTCCAATACAATACTCAGTGTTATGAAGACTCCAGTTCTTCCCACGCCAGCACTGTCATGAGAAGAAAGGTAGTGTGAGTAACATGTTCATAGTCTTGGCCTCATTTACTTTGAAAGCAGTCATTCTTCTACGAGTTTCCATATTCCCAGTTTCTTCACAAGCATGTTCAAGATAAAGTGGGAATGCTTTCACTACATTACTATAGGTAGTATGTTGTGGTAACATGAAAGAATAAGTTATTAGGATTGTATTTTACAAAGCAGAATACATTTCTATAACACTATGTAACTCCAGGTGAAAAGGTCAAAAAATAATATAAAATTAATAGAGAAAAATATGAACAGATCAAATACTGGCTTGTATTCTTCAAGAAGATCCTGAAACAAGATTTTGCCCTTATGTGAAGTATGAAATAAATTAGAAAAATGTGGAACACGTCATGTAGATTCTCCCTTTCTTATTCTTTAATAACATAATCTGTGAAGGATATGCCATCCAATACAGGTAACAAATGTATAATAGGCATACAAACTACAGTATCAACATCGGCTTAGATATAAGAAAAACTGGTTCTCTAATAGACTTTTTGTTATGGGATGGTTTTTCTCTTAGTCTTTGGGAAGCTGTGAGTATCCTATATGCACTGATTGTAAAAAATATCACATTATATGTCAATTTTAGAAAACCTATAACTATATTGGATTTTCAAAAGGGCCTTTGACAGTATAGTTAACCACTATGCTGAACTACTTATTTTCTGGTGATAAGCCACTAAAAATTCCAAGTTTCTTTCTGCCATTTCAGCAAGGTTTTGAGTTTCTTTCTGTTTCCTTTGGTATTTTAAGATAATTACCAAATTTTCATAGCAACAAGGAAGAAAACTATTTGATAGCCCTTGTACTCTTAAAAAGTGACATCTGGGGGTTTAGGTAATGAGAACACTGAATTATCTGAAATAAAAAACCATGCATTTTTGGATCTTAATTAAATGGTGTGTGTAATGCTTCGGCACAGCCTGTAGAAAATAGATGAATTCATTTACTCTAGGATGGAGCTGACAGGCATATAAATAGTGTGTGCTTTTAGAAACTGCAATTTCTCATGAATCTAAGGAAAAATGCTAAGTGGGGCTTTAGATCAATGGGCAGTTGTTAAAGAGAAGCTGAAGTTATTCGTCCCACAGACTGCAAAGGGATCTTGTAGATTCTTTGAGCCCTGAAAGTCTCACATTCATGAGACACTTTGACTTGTGATAATTTTGTCGAGTCTATGTAGGTATTTCAGAGCATATCTTACTTTGACTTGGTTAATCAAATGCAACCAAAAATACAATGTTTCTGGATTGCTACTAAAAATTTTCAAGAAAAGAACAGGCATCTGCCTCATTAATTTCTAAATTTAATGAATCTTAGTATATATGGTTAATAGGCTAAAAATAAGTGTTATTTCAGGACATCCAAAACCAAGAAAAGATATGTATCCAGAAGACTTTGGGAGATATGTGAGTTTACAGATATATAACATGTGAATCTTCTTACTTAAGGGGTATCTCAGTCACTGTCTGAAAACAACCCCAAAGAGAAGTAACACGGAGCTCAAGTATAAATTATGAATATCAGATGTATTCTTTTCCTCAGAGGGCATACAAAGAAAATCCAAATTAAGTGGAGAAATTATGTGCTAAATTAAAAAAAAAACTAGATGTTTCAACTCTAGTTTATAACAACTTAACTACTGGAGACCATACATCACATCCTATCTGCTCTTTAGTTGCACATAGCAAGCAATTTTGACAGCATAAAACAAATATTTCCAACTCTGAGAGATAAGCATTATTAGAAATGATCCCAGATCTGAAGAGAAAACCAAAGCTCCCTGCTCCACACTGGTATACGCCTTGGTGAAAGTATAGATCCATGACAAGAGCGGGTATGCTCATGCCTCTGTCTAGTTTTTCTAGATGTTGCTTTTTGAGATCTAGTTTTTCTAGATCTTACTTTTTGATCTAGTTTTTGAGACCTTGCTTCCTATGGTATCAAAAACTATAGTTTTTAAAGTACCAGACTTTTTAAACATAAATGCTTTCAGGACTGACTATAAACATTATAAAAACTGGAACTTCAAGCTTTTACAATCCTGAAATACAGCAGTTAAAAAAAAACAAAACGTGTTTTACTGTGTTCTGCACATGCAGCAACTTCCACATGAACTAGATTTATGGTGGATGTCTAAGGCGTTCACTTAGTATTTCTATTAACTTCAGTGACTTAAATTACAAAATGCTCTGGAAACTGTTGAAAATAATTAAATTGAAGGTGCTTCATTTTCTGATATAGCAACAATTTCCAAGCAAATTGCATTTTGAACTGAGGTACCATACTAATCACTTATTGACTTGCAGGAATTAGTATTGCTATTAAGTCTTGGCAGCTATTCACTGCTCTTTCAAGAGATAAAGGGGAAAGATAGAGAAAGGCAGTTGTAAGTGCAGCTACACAAAAAGAAAGCAAACATTGGCAGGGATTAGCACTACACTTATTGTTAGGGGACACGCTGACAATTGCTGGCAACACAAAACTGGTTTCTTGTAGGTTTTTTCATTTTTTTTTTAAATAGGGGATCAATTTGGGGGATAAAAACATTCCTCTAATTCTTTTCATTTTAGGTAAAGAAAAAGAAAGAAATCTTTATGTCTCATTGAATGAACTGCAAATAAATTTCAATTATACAGATTTATTATAACAAGCTTGTATACAAAGTGAATAAAGGACAGCCGTTTTCAAAGCAGTCAGGCATCTATCATAAATGTCCAGTTAGCATTAGTGACTCCCTGCTCACCTGCAATGCACCGAAATGGGCCCATCTTGGCCAAACTGCTCCTTTGTTTTATGGACTTGGCCGATGAAGTCAATAAATCCTTCTCCAGACTTTGGCACTCCTTGTTCTGGCCAGTCAGTGAACTGGAACTGCCTCACTGTTCGGGACTGGCCGTCCTTTAGAGGGGAAGCCACATAACCAGCCACAATGTAGCATGCCAGGAGAGTTCAGCAAGTACAGAAACCACAAAAGCATTCATGTTTTTTTTTCCCCCAAAAAAAAGACAAGAAAATTATTAGGATCATAATAATTGAGAAACTAAGACACAGAGAAACTAAGTCATGTGTGCATATTATCTGCTATAACAAGTCAATATTTATATATTTAAATTACAAATATTTGAGTTATCCTCTTCAGAAGCACTTCTGAACTTCAGTGTTTAAAATGGAAATCATCAAATACAAACATACATAATTTTATTTGTATATGTGTACATATATGCATATAAATATACATTTATATGTATCCCACCAAAATCTTATACACTCTACTTCAATCTAATAGCTTCTTCACATTGAAAGGAGTTTATAGGCACGGCACCTACACCAGAGGCTTGCTGTTGTCACAGTGATTTCCCATTTGCCATGCATGCCTTTTCTAGCATTATAACTGACAAATGGCAATGTTTAAGGAATCTAATACAACCTAGGTAGTTGTGGTTGATATGGCTGTCCAACATGTCTCTGTGAAACACACTTGAGCCATGGATGAGATACAGCATGAACCATGTGACGAAGTTCACATTACAGATTAAGGATACTATGCCAGATTCTTTTTGTCAGCTCGACACAGACCAGAGTCTCTCGGTGAAGGAAACCTTGATGAGAGAGTAGTTTCCATCAGATTATCTTATGTGCACATATGTGGACATTTTCTTGGTTAAGGATTGATATGGGAGGGAGCAGCCAACAGTGGCTGCACATCCCCTAGACAGGGGCTCCTGGGTGGTGGAAGAAATCAAGCAGAGTGAGCCATGGAGAGCAGTCCAGTAAGCAGGTGTTCCTACATGATCTCTGCTTCAGTTCCTGCTTCAAGGTTCCTGCTTTGAGCTCTTGCCCTGGTTTCCATTTATGATGAACTTTTATATCAAATAAGTCCTTGCTTCCAAGTTGCTTTTGGTCAGTGTTTTATCACAGGAAAAGAAAAGGAAACTAATATAGACAGAATTCAAGGGGATGATTTACAAGCATCTACCCTCCTTCTCTATTTTGTCAGAGGTACCTTCTTGATTTGCTTCAGGAATTAGTTTACACAGACAACCCTGAAATTGTATGAAAACAAGTCATATCTAAAGCATGATAATTTTAAAAAAAGGTGATTCCTTTTACTATAATGTTTACACAGTGACTCCCACAAGCACTAAATTAATGGTGGATGTCTAAGGCATTTACTTTGCATTTCTATTAACTTCTTTTCTGAAGAGAATATAAAACTCTGAGCTCAAGAAGAACCATGTTAAGAAGATAAGGGCATGAGGTCCTTCAGATTCTTTCTGTGATCGTTTGAAGTGCAAGAGAAGGAGGGAGGGACCCTTTGCTCATAAATACAGGAATTCCAGCTCGGAGTTCCATGGGAAAGCATCACTGAACTCACGCTCTCTGGACTGATCTCACTTGAAGAGTGCTCCCAGTGACTTTCTGTGTCCTATTCTTGGGAGTTAAACAATACTTCTAATATTATTTTTGACCCAGATGTGCCCATTTCTAACATTTGTGGTGATAAAATCCCAGGCATATTGAAGAGAGGTGGCCAACTTAGGACGGCCACACCTCATGTACAGTAGTGGAGCAGCGCAGATGCTGGAGAATGGAAGAGGATCACACCAATTCACGAGAACACAGAGGAACATGTATAGTATCTGGGGCTGTCACCAACTCCTGGATGTTCACTATGGAAGCTTGATTTATTGCAGGGTAGAGGGAAGAAAGTCAGAGAACTGGGCAAGGCAGAATTGTCTTCGGAGTGTTGTGGAGATTTCATTTTACTATAGTCCCTTTCAACCATAATGTCAAGAACAGGTCTTGTGCACAGACACTTTCCATTTGGAGGAGAATACAGCTACCTTTTAAAAGTTAGATTCTAACCAATGCTAGCTTCTCACATGCCAGCCTGAGATGAGAAATATACCCGGAGCATATACAACAAGGGCTCTGGCAGTTAACCACAGAGAGACTTTAAACTATGTGAGCAAGGTTTGCTTTACTCCTTGTTTCTCAATGTGATTAGATTTGACTTGGAGCTAGGTAACCGTGTTTCCTATAGGTTAAAGCCACATTTTTCTTTCTATTATCAGAAATAGCTAAGAAATTTGTGTTCAAGGAACTTATGTGTTTGACTCATACCGAAGGGATAGAGGCAAGCATCAGGCATGCTTACAAGAACAATTAAAAAACTGAGATATTGGAACATAATAGCTTCCTTGATGTGGCCACATTCAGTGTAATTAATACACTATGATTCATAAGGATTCTCAAGTCTATCACCTGAGCCAGACCTTCTGTGAACCACATTCTCTCTGTCTCTGTTTTTGTCTCTCTCCCTATCAAAGCCAGGGCTAGGTTTCGGGGATTAGCAGGCAAACATGAGCTGAGAGAAAGCTGCTTTCCCCAAAATAAAAACAATGGATATAGTATACGCTGTCCCCTGGTGTTTCAGCTAACCCACCCATGATGACAATTCCAAAAGTAAAGCAAGGCTTTATGCTGACCTGGTCTCCCCTAAGAGAGACCCTGTTTGCAATCAGGGTCTGTGAAATTCTTACGGCAAATATATTAAAGTTTATGCCTAGAGTCTCTTACATCAGGGCTGAACCTTGGACTCAGCAATCTTTGTAGAAAATGCAGAATGAAAATTAGCCAACAAGGGTTGTCAGTTCACAGTTCTCATGGACAGACACATTAGCACATGGAGGAATAAACCATGCCAGCAAGCAAATTAGAATGTGCAAGGCTTGTCAGAGCCTTCCGAGGAACGCCATTTGCTCCACAGTTTGAAAGTCAGACCAAATTAACCTACAAGCCCGTATGACCTCAAGGGCTGCACAAACAACAACATATTTAGAGCCCGGAGTAATGAAGAAATCAAAACTCTCCAATGAGAATGTGCTGAGGAGGTGAACTGAAGTGCAGCCAACCAATCAGTAAATGCTGCCCAACACCAGCACTCACAGAGCGAGTCCCCACAGCTGGGCTTCCAGGTGTGACATTTGAAGGGAAGCCAAACCTGAGTTTATAAGAACACTTCCCAGACAGAGGCAAAGTTGCAGATTCTTTTCCTTTAAAGTCATTCATAATGGCTGATTTCTTTTCCTTTTGAGAATGGTTATTTGGCCAACGTTTCTCCCAGAGAAGGTACACATAACCCTCATTTCTACCTAATGGTGGAGCTGAACTTACCCTGGCATCTGTGACCTTGAATTCCCTTAGGATATACTGAGGCATGTTGTACTCAGCCATTGGATCTACAACAAAATACTGGTACCTTGCAGATCGTTCTGCTGGCCAGTACTGGTGACATTTCTCCTAAAAGGAAAGATTAATATTAAACTCCATAAGGTGCAAACAAAGATCTGTCTATCTAAATTTGTTCTCTTGTTAATGAAGTTCTACAATCAGGGCAGTTTCAATTCGCATACCTATTCTTTTGTACCTCTATCTGGTGTAAATTTTTCCCTCAAAAAATCCCAGGACAGAATCTGGCAAATCGTAGCTGCTTATTAAATACCAGCTGAACTGCGTGCTTCAATTGGGTGGTTATCTCATGTCTATGAATTATGCAAATGATTACATAAGTCCTTCGGCAATGCTACCCATTTTCGTCCTGTATTACATCAGCACATTTGTTTTATACCACTGTGGTTTGTAATTAGGAAATCACCAAGGATGAAGCAAAACGAAACTTCTGCACTGCTCTAGTACATTTTTAGTTTTCAACCGAGGAGCTTGGGGTCCCGGGAGTTCCGGTGATGTGTGTTGTTAGCTTTGCAGATTCAGCAGTCCGATTAAGACAAGTCAGATAACTTCTTGGCCTTATATATTTTTGCTTTCTAAATGAGTTCTAAAAAGCTGGGCTTTAGCCATAAGTCTATTGTGTAATTTACAAAAAGAAGAGAGAGGATGAGACTATCTCAGACAGCACAGCTAACATGCTTTCAAATGCTGTACCTGGTAGCAGGGTTTCAAATTTCTTTGATGCTACTTTATTTGCACTTCAGAATAATTACTATTAAAAAACAGATTTGCTATTATAACTCTTAAAATATCATGTAGCTTTCCAGCATCATTCTCAATGTTTGACCTAGGAATGAAAGTCATGAATTTAAACTCTTTTATATGGGGAACTGATGGCCCATTTTATCATAAAATTCTAACCTATTCAGGCAAAAGATAATAAGCATTTGCTGAGGGACCAACGTAAGTCAGAGGCACTGAGTGACTTATTAGCCTCTTCTGTTGCATGCCTCTGTACTAGAGTACTGAGTATTTCCAAAGCAGGTAAATAAATGAGGTTGATGTGATTTTACAATTGGGCAACATACTCACTCTGCCCATTTCTCTCAGCTTGGTGAGCATCACAACAATGGTGGAGTTGTGTTCCCAAAGCATGCGCCAGAAGTCTTCAGTGGTCTCTGCTAAGGGCCCCTGGGTAGCAATGTAGGCTTTCTGTTGTCTGAATAGAGAGAATTAAAAGAAAACATTAAAATACTTTGAGGACATGCACAAATTGATTTGTGAGTTGTTAACATCAGTCCTATATATATTATTAATTCAATTGCAAGGGATTCCCATTAGGATACATAATCAATAAGATCATTTAGTACATGTTGGGGACTTTGCAAAATCAATTGTGTTGTTAATATTATTATGTATGTGTTTATCGCTGTTATTTATTTCAGTGCCATGCTAATAGGTTAATTTCATATGTTATACAAATCACTTCAATGATGAATTGTATAACTTCATTTTTGAGAAACAAAGCTCATTTAATCTATTAAACTTATAAAAAATGGTCTAAAATAGCTGCTTTATCAACTTCCAGATCTAAATGTTTTCTGAAAGAATAGGTTAGAAGGTCAGATTCAAAGAAGCAACAACAAGCTGAGGAGATGATTCAGACACTAAAGTATCTGCCATTCGGATCCTCAGCACTCATGCAAAGTGTTAAGTGTGTTTGTGTGTGTGTGTGTGTGTGTAGGTAATAGGGGGATCATTAGATCTCATTAGCCAGCCAGTTAAGCTGAAGGGATGAGCTCTTGGTTCAATGAGAGACCCTTTATCAAAAACTAATCTGGAACACAGCTGAGGAAGACATGTAACACTGATCTTTGCAATCCACAAGCACACAAACCCCCAATACACTCACACTGGTATAAACATGCACACATGCCATACCCACCCACATGCACACAGCCATATAAGCATTTACATGTCATACTTACATGCAATAGAAACTTTGTTACTATTGCTTAATTCTATCTAAAATTAAAGAAAAACAAACTACCCCTCCACCAAAGAATTGAATGATGATCTATTCAGAAAGAAAATCGCTTTGAATTGAGATGAAAATCTTTGTGGTTATAAATCTAGGGCACATGCAAATACCAAGGCTTCGGATTGTCAGGGGAGCAAGGGTAGACACCTGTATCCATCAAGAAAACTGGCATTGATGTAATCAGAGCCTTCTACTCCTCGGATAGGCTGCAGGCACACCCTTGTGGATTCATATGGCATAATATTAACAAGGCGGTTTTTGAATTTATTACATGGAAGGTTGGCACTGATGAATCTTGAGGTGTGAGCTTTTGAGCTGGCTAGACGCTGTTGGATTTAAAAAGAAAAAAAAGCACAAAGATAATATTACCCAATAGTTTGAATGCAATGAACCTAATATGACCGTTTTAGATATCAATCTTCTCTTCACTTGATGGTAAATATTCATAGTGTACTTCCATTTAGCTAATTATTCCACATAACCTACTGAATATTGTAAACATTGCAGTTTGAGAACATGATTTCTGAATTTATATTAGGACACCAAGGGCCCTTGATATTTGAGGGAACAAAAAAATAGAGGAGAGGAAAAAAGAAGAAAGTGCTTTATAATTCTGCTAGAGCAGAAGAAAACTGAAGTCTGTACTTCAAAATTTGTAAGGTAACAAAGTAAAGCCTATTTCAAAGACAAAATAACTTGCAAGTAAGTAACCACATCACAGCCAATGTCATACCTTAAATTCGAGCTCCATTCCGGTGACATTCTCCCCTGTTTCTATTTGTGTCAGCTTCTGAATGTAGGCATACAAGTTTCTAGCTGGCACTTCGGTATTTCCACATGTCACTGCTTCTAACAGCGCATCATGGATAAAGATGTACTGGTCCTCTGTTTGCACCATGTAATTCCTCTGGGCTCTCATTAAAGTTACATGGCCATAAATATCTACAGTTTTTTCATGCTTTATTCTTTCTAACATGGCATCTATTACAATGAAACAGCCAGTCCGGCCAACACCCGCACTAGAAGACAAACAGAGGGGTGAAAGTCCATATGAATTTAGCAAGAAGTTAACATACAAAAATGTCATATCATATCGTTAACCAAATTTCAAATCTATGAATTCAAATCAGATTGCTATTACATGGATTTTCAATTACTCTCGAGTAAAACATATTAAAGCACCAATTACTGATATATATACACATGTACACATATACAAAATAATGAGTAAGGCTTATTTCATCTCATAATATAGAAATCCTCAATCCATAATTACAGTCATATCACACAATATAATGTTATGTCACACAACATAAATATTATCATTATCATTATTATTATTACTATTATTTCAAATTTTTATCATACATTCTGACCATAGCCCCCCCCCTCCTAAATTCACTCTCCCCTGTATTCAATCAGAAAAGGGCAGACCTCCCATGGGCAGCAAAGTGTTATTGTTTTAGCCAACCAGCATGGCTGGCACTTCCGGGTTCTAGGGCCACACATGAGAGAACAAGCCCTCAGACAAAAATACCTAGCCACCCCGGGGATTTTAAAAGGCCCTCTGTGACTCACATGCGGTATGGATGCATCACCTATGTATGACGCAGTTACATAAACCCTTGCATACGCTCTGTCATCTACACATGATGTAGCTACATCATCCCCCTGTGTGCACAGGATAGGCAGCCTTTAAAAGCTTGATGCACCATCTTCAGCCCTCTCTTTCTGCACCAGACTTCCCCAGGCCTGTACACGTCTCCTCCAATAAACTCCTAAGTGGGTTTGTTGTGTGTTCCATGCTTCCTTCTCACTCACACCAGGTAATTTTACAAAGTATGGCCTATCAAGCTGCTGCAAGACCAAGCATCTCCCCCCAAAGATAAAACATTAATTATGCTGCCTAGATTCAAAATATTTTTTAAATTATTGGTCAGTATCTAACTAGATAGTCACATGTTACAGCTCATGTCTGTAAGCATAAAATTTGAGAGATGGAGGCAGGCAATTCAGGAGTTTGAGGCTAGTCTAGTAAGTTTGAGGCTAGCCTGGGAGAAAAAATAAAATCCTGTTTCAAAAACAAGAACAAAAATATCTAATTAGACTTTTAGACAAAGCAATTTTAGTCTATTTTTGATTGAAAACTAAAAACAAAAACAAAGTGTCTACTAAATAACTCAAGTATATCTTATTGTAAAATTTTGTAGGGAAGTTTTAAAACTAGTCTAGTGGGATATGTTGAATTAACATATGAAAATGTTGCACAGTAAAAATAATGCAGGGTAGTATTAAGAGAAATTCTTAATAAATAACAGTCAATTGAGAGTGTGTGTTCCTTATTTTCTTTTCTTTCAATGTACTTCAAAATTCTCAGTGAAAGTCAAGCCTTCAGTATGGAAAAATAAAGGCCTCAATCTTTGTGACACAAAGAGATTGAAGGTAATTTTTAATCCCTGTTATGTGTGGACTTACAGATCAGTGTTCCAGTGGAAAGGAAGAGACTAGAAGAAAAGGACATGAAACAGACAATCCATAATGGGCTGGCAAGGTCAGCTGCCCCAAGGAGACAGGATTATTTAAGGAACTGGCTTAGAGAGGCAGGGGCTTAAAACACTGAGTATCATCTAGTAAGGAAAAGGATACTAAGAAAATAGCACACCTTTGTTCCTGCAGTGTCAAGGTAAGCCTTGTGTTTCCTTTGATCTCATCCTTCAAGATGAGCACATTTATGTGTCCAGAATGGATCACTGGAAAACGCCTTCCTCCTTTAGATTATACATATTTGCCTCACAGCAAAATATGCATTCAGTAGGCAGAGATACATATTACCAATGTAGAATATGTTCTAGTTTGTTTTCTCTTGCTCTAATAAACACTGTAATCAAAGTCAACCTGGAAGGAAGGGTTTACTTTAACTAGTGGCTTACAGTCCATCATTGAGGGAAGCCAAGACCGGACCACAGAGTGAGGACTTATAGCAAAAACTGATGGAGGAATGTTGCATACTTGCCTGACTCCAGGCTTTCTTAAATAGCTCAGGCCCACCTGCTTTTGGGATAGTACTGCCCAAAGAATGCTGGGCCCTCTTGCATCAATTAGGATCAAGAAAAATGCCCTGCAAATATGTTGACGGCCTATCTGGTAGAAACAGTACTTCAACTGAAGACCCCTCTTCTACCATGTGATATGCTAACAAACCAGAGTAGTAAATGGTCTTCTTCATTTATGACATGTCACTGTCTGTTGTTGTCTCTATATTTGCTTTTATTTATTTGTCTGTCCAACTGTAAATCTATCTCTTTAGTCAATTAACAATGAAGTATTTTTATATGTCAGGTAGGGAGATATAACAATATAATAACTTCCTTCTTATCATTAAAGATTCTGAAGCCAATCCAAGAATGTAATGATTTACATAACAATGAGTTACAACAAAATAAAGGACTGTTGGTATGGATTAGAAATGGGACTTGAAGGATGAAAAATTGAAGTGATGGACCAACAAGAGAAAAAATGACTTTAAATGCTGCCACTCGGAGTTACATGTGAAAGTTTTTATAGATCTATCCAGACCCTAAAAGGTCTGTATAAGTAATCTGCCAAAACTATACAACAGATGAGTTTAATAAACACCAGGGCTAGTCTCAAATGAACTGGCGGTCTCTCTAGCGTCAATGTGGCTACAAGATAGTAAGACAGCATTATAAAAATACTTCATTTAATTATTAATCACTGCATATCAAATCTACCTCCCACACAGAAACCTATTATTTGTAGACTAGACAAATTTCACATAATCACTAATTTAGAATTACTTATGGCTTTATGTCCCATACCAATGGCCCCTAGATTCTAAGACTCTTAAGTTTTAAGCTCACAAACTAATATGACATTGATAGATCCTACAAAAAGCCTTTTGGGAATGAATAACGCAGTATTTTTTTCCTTCTAATTTGGCACGGTTTCTAATGAAGACTGGTATATGCAGCTTTCTTAGTGCAAACTACACTATGAGTCTACCCAAGACTATATATCAAGTTGACCATAGCTATGGCAGGAGCCTTTTCTTAAAGCTTCACCTGGCACCATGTAAATGTCTAGATGACACAGTGCTCTATAGTGTTACAGAAAAAGGTGCTACATAAACGTGTGCAGTCTTAGGAAACTGTGAGGAATAATACCAGCTCTAAAGAGTTCAAAGCTTTTCATAGTAATGGTATCACTTCCCAACCCCCACTCCCACAAAAGAAAGGGAAACAAATCAAGTATGTACCTGAGTCTAAACTAACAAATTTTGAGAAGGGACAAAAGGCAGGCTCTAACTTGAATAATATATATTTTCACTCAAAGCACAGCAAACTGTTCACTGGTTATTTTTGTTAATCATAGTGAAGGAAAGAGAGGCATGGGTCTCTTTAGAACTTACAGGTTCTCATTTGTCTGGGGTACTCCATTTCAGGCTCAAGTATTAGATAGATGCACATCTTAAAGCAAGCCTATAAAATAAGGTACTTTTCCAGGTCCTAATGTGACCCTAAGAATGTCAGGTTTTATTTATTTTCATTTTTATTGTATCTGATAGTGATAATAGCTCCAGCCAATTAATGAATCTAATTATCCAGTAAGTCTTAAGGCTGGATTAAACTTATCAAGGTTTCTGAAAACAGAGGAAGAGACAGTTCTTTTATAAGTACATTTTTCAGTTCTATCTCTAAAGACAACAAGGACATGAACAACAAAATTCTGGGGAAATTGTGAAAGTCTTTCTTACATTATTTTTATTTAGCTTTTAAAATAAAAAATATTTGCTTTAATCTTCCTCCTCAGATTTTTCTAGATTCTTTCTGTGTTTCTAGTTAATAATGCCTCATGTTCAAGTAATTAACTGCTTTCACATATACCATGACAAATGAAATGTAAGCCAAGAGCCTTTCCACCATAGATCTGGGTGTCTCAGTAGCATATAATAGATGTTGGTTTCCTTCTCTTTAAATTAGCAACATTTGGGTCCTTTCCTGAAGCCACAGAGCTCATGGCAGGTGGTAGAGCTAAGACTCAAGTTTGTCTTTATTTGACCTAGGCAGCAACATCCTGATTTTGATATAAGCCACTCCTCCATAATAACACTTATCAGTATGTGGCTAAGCCTCCTTCAGTTTCCTTATGCATTCTTGGCTTATAAGAACCAGTTGAGGGTGTCTGGGGAAACATCTGATACTATACTGGTTAATACTATACTAGTTGATAGTTGCGTGTGGTAGATACACAAGTATCCCAACACTTGGGAGGTAGAGGTAGATTGACCTTTGTGACTGCCAGATGTGGTAGCACAAGCCTTTAATCCCAAGCCTGGGAGGCAGAGAAGGACAGATCTCTGTGAGTTCAAGGTGTTGCAGCACACACCTTTAATCCCAGTGCTTGGGAGGCAGAGACAGGCAGAACTCTGTGAGTTCAAGGACAGCCTGGTCTATGGAGCTATTCCAGGACAAAGATATACAGGGAACCTATCTCAAAAAGTAAAAGTAAAAATAAAAGAAATAGAGGTTAAAGTAAAGCCACACAAAGAGGAAAATACACAGAGAATCTTGGTACTGTACGCTATTATGCTCTCTTTGAATTGTTTGAATGGTGAGGAAGGAGCAACAAATGCTAAAAGATATTTGTTTATAAATGCTGCTGAACTAATTCAAGATAGATATTTTGAAAATACCTTGACTTCAAAATTTGGATCTAAGGTTATGATGCTTTGGAAAAGTTCTTCTTTCATTTTCACAGAGGATGAGACCCTGTGGATTGCTTCTATCCCAATTTGGTATGATAGACTATGTCCTCCTGAAAGGTTGCTGTGAACGCCCTCAAAAAATTACTTCACTCAACTGCTGACTGAGAGGAACATAGCACACAGGTTATACATGAAAGACCTGATTAACAGTGCCCCTATAGAGCAGGAAGAAGTTTGGAGAAAAATAACTACGTCCATATTCCCAAATATTGTTTATAAATGTTCTTTTACATTTAAAGGGGTTTATAATATAGATATGAATAATTTGCATCGGTATGGATTTTAAGGTCAATTTTGTTATATGTATATGTATTTCTGCTCTTGATTAAGGTATTGTGATTGTGTAGTTCATTTAAAAATGTAATGTATAATTTGGAAATATAGGTTGTTAATGGATAATCATAAATAATAGTCAAGCTTATAGTCATGTTAGTTAGATTTTCTAGATATGCATAGATACATTTCAGATAGGCATTCTTCATATCTTTCAAAGACTACAGAATATGGCATTTAATGTTTTAATAACTTAAGGTTTTTCATGACAAGGAGACACATCCGCTTGACAGCACCAGCTACTTCAAGAGAAAGATGGGCATTGAAAAGGTTCCTTATGGAGTTTGATAGACATTTGGGCAAGAAACTTCTCTTGCCTGGACTGTTGCATAAACTGGAAACAATGTACCCACAGAGAGAAAACTTCTGAACTTGCCTAAAGGTGAGATGATCCTTCAGTCTGCGAGACATTCTACAGGACACAGCACATAATGACTGAACTGTCTTTAAAAGTTCCTGTTTCATGGAAATGTCTGCTGGATACTATGGGACTGTAGGCTGAAGATGGATGCCCCAATGGTACAAAAGAACTTTGGGTAACTGTACAGGCAGAGAGATGTCTCTGTCATTTCTAGAGTTTTGAAAGTTGCTTATTTCTTGTTTACTTAGGCAAAACTATATCCTTCTGGAGCCTTTGATGGAGTTCAAAAATGGTTAGTTAAAATAATAGTTTTCCTTAGTTATGATAAAAGATAAAATACATATAAATATTGTAACTGTAATTCTTGCTTTATAACTGTTTTGCTATATGGAATTTTACTACGTTAAAGTGAAAGCCTTTCTTTTTTGTTCAAATAGAAAAAGGGGAAATGATGTAGGAGAGTCATCTGTCTATGTGTTACTTTCATTGGTTAATAAAGAGACTGCCTTGGCCTTTGATAGGACAGCAGCTTACATAGGCAGAGTAGACAGAACAGAATGCTGGGAGAAAGAAGCAGAGTCAGAGAGCCACCCATCATGAAGCTGCCAGGTCAGACATGCAGAATCTTTCCCTGTAAGCTCATGGTGACATACAGATTAGAAATGGGTTGAATCAATGTGTAAGAGTTAGCCAATCAGAGGCTAGATATAATGGACCAGGCAGTGTTTAAAAGAATACAGTTTCCGTGTAATTATTTCAGGTGTAAACTAGCCAGGAGCCGGGTGGCAGAAACACTGCCTGCTGCTCCTAAAGCAGGCCTGCATGCCTCATCACTATAGAAAGGGATTTCTTAATTATCCAAAATAAGACCCACACATAACATCCAATATGAAACTTTTACTAAAGAAGAATTGTGTCATGGTTTTGTGTAATGAGTCTACTGATTGAGAGGGTAGAATTCCTATCACAGCAAATGCAAAAACCAAATATTAATTCTAAATGTCATTTGCTTAAATCTACAAACACTCCTTCTGACTGTGTCTCAGTATTTGGTCTACACCCTATCAGGCAATCCTTCCAGAAATGCCCTAATAGATATAACCAGAGGTATGCTCACAAGCTAGTCAAGTTGACAATCAAGATTGATCATTAAAATAGTATTTTGGTTTCAAACCCGTTTTCTTGGGTTGTCTTCTTTACAAACACTTCCCTGACTTGTGTGCCTCTGACAGCTCCACACAGGTTAACTACATTTCTAACCTTTCATCTTTCTATCATCCCCATATGTCTCTCATCAATGGTTTCTACATTCATGAACCCTAAGAGGGCAGCCTTCCTTGGGCACAACTGAAGGAGTTCACATTCCAAGCCACCAGAGCCTCCACAGTAGCATGTGAAACTCATCAGCAACTTCTCCAAGTGGCTCATTTCTTGTAACTCCTCTCTGGGACACTCAGGCACCAAGTTCCAGAAGCAACTTGCTCTCATTTCATCTCTTGCTATGTACAATTGCATATCATAAAGCTGATTTTTATAGCAACTTTATATCTCTTTCTTAATTAATGAGATCGGTGTGGTAAAAGACAAATATTAACTTTTTATGATTTGTGCTAAAACAGAGGTATATTCTAAAGGCAACATGTAAAATACATTTTAATTTCTTATTAGAGTATATCCTTGAGGTGAATATATTCCATGATAATGTGTTCTTAGCATTTCTTCACAGTAGCTTCAGATTACTAGTGCTTGTAACATTCATACCTACAAAATAAGAAAATGCTACCTTACCTTCTACTGAGTTGGTTGTCAATACCGTTAGCATATTAAATATCCACTTTGTGGATTTCCTGTAACATTGTTATACTAGAATAATTGCATTTTAGATATTACATTGCACTTTTCTGAACTGGTTCATCTATTTTTGAGTTTGATATATATTAGTTGATTGGAATATATCTTTAGTATTTAACATAGAATATGTATAAATATATTATTTCTGATGCCCTATGTATCTGACAAGTTCTGTTTTTGTGTCTTTATTTTGGCCTTTACAAATTCAGCTCCAGCTTTGCTTCTTACATCACAGGGCCTCTGGTACAATCTCTGTCTCAAGTATCAAGCATACTGTTCCATTTTCCCATTGTACTTTGAATAGAACATAAATCCATTTGGGTTTTGGCCATTAAAAGTAGTATTTGCCAAAAAAGTACCTGAGTATTTTGCTTATCTTGGAGGCACAAAGTTTTAACTAGGTAAGTTTGGGTCCTAATTTCATGTCGAAAATTTCATGTATCAAAATATATGTTTATGATCATATTCAAGATTCTCCCTCATCAAAAGCCAACCAGGTCTTGAGTCTGCCTACTTCTAGCTCTCTGCTTATGTTGGTCTTTCCATCTTCTTTTAATTGTCATCTGCTAGCAACAACCTTACTTATTATTCAGCTCAACTTCTGTACCCCAGAGGAAACTTTCCTTTCTAGATTTGACTTCTGCAAATTTGACAGGCTCTCTCTCTTCAGGCTGGGTTATACCAGTTGATGACTAGATCAGCACAGGGGAAGGGACAATGGCTTCCTTGTCTCTTTGTATCCAGAAATTTCACATGCCAGGGAATTCCCATGCCAGAGAAATTGAAGGTGATCAACTTAAATTGCAAAGCCAAAGAATGCAAGAGTAAAAATATCAAACTTTTTCTAGATCACAAGTAACTTTCTCAAACCTCAACACAGGTCACTCCATTTAGGCATATATCCAAAGTTAAAGCAAGCTGTTAAAAAGTCCCATGTGATAACAACTACTTGAAGCTAGGCTTTCTTTCAACTGCTAAAGAACGGCAGTCCTTAGGCACCAGTCTACACCTACGTATAAGAAACAGAAGACTGAAAACTCAGAGCTTTTACAACTGTGCCAGATGACTTTGGTTTGGATTTCTGAGTTCCCACAGTAGCACTTTCCTGCCTTCTCCAATTTACTCCATTTTTAGACGTCAATACCTGAGTGCAGTGCACCTCTCAAAATGAAGGATTGAGTTTTGAAAGCAAATGCATTTTTCTTTGATGCTGAACCTGAGCTACCCACAGCAATGATAATGACGGAGCCCTATTCAGTGTTGTTTGTTTCTCATCATTTCAACAGCCTTCAACCCGCAACATGATAAGGACAGCAGAACTGATAAACTACCCTTATTTTTATCCGTTTTCTGTTGGAGTAGTTGCCAAGCACCGAGACAAATTTTTCTAAATATCTTTCAAAAAAGAATCGTATCACCCTGTGCTTCAGGCTGAGGCCAGCACAATTCAGTGCACTTATTATGGTACAGAACATCCAGCAAAAGGGAAGAAGACAGCATGTTTAAATCAAGCCCAGTGTTATGCTGGCCCCACTCTGTTATTGCGGGAGTAAACTTAGCTTTCCTAAGTTATTTTTTGGTTGGACAATGATGCCATTAATGAGAATCAGAACACAAACTCCAGATTTCTTATTTCTCTAGCAATCCCAATGATTATTAAACTTGAGCTCTTAAAACCAAACAATTTCTGCTAGTGATAACCATTGCAGTGTTTATACATGGAAAGACTATGCAATCCATTAAACAAGCACGCCTAGCAGGAAATTGTTATTACTTCAATATCATCACTCATCCAGTTATAAGATTTGTTTTCAATTTCTAAAAACATGATTGAGTTAGTCCCATGAGTTGAAGTATGCTTAATGTCCCATGATGTGATACAGTAGTAATGTGCAAAATGAGGACTGCTAAGCGACGGAAGGGGACTACTTTACACTAAAACCATCCTGGAGATGCGCTTAGGAGTTGGCTTTTCAGGCTAATTTAGTGGAGTTTTAATGCTGACCCTCAGCTGACACATCACTGCTCTGCAAAGGACAGCGGAATTCAGAAACCTTAGAGATCAGTGACTTGGATGAGAATACAGTAAAATGTAGCCAAAAATTATTGCAAGCATTTTGTACATCTATCAGTTTGTAATTTGATGGGAAGTAAAATTTCGGCTATTAAGAATGGCATTTATGAACTGCAAGTTTATTTCAAAAGATATCTGTGGGAAGGTATTGGGTTTTATGATCAGTTTTATAGCTGTAATCTGGTGACCATCCTAATAAAACTCTCAAGTATCTCTGATGAGGCTTCTGTTTTGAATCTCTTCTTTTGCTCATTTAAAATCAACACTTAGCTTAATTTGTTGCTGTTATAGTCATGCCTAGGGCATTTAGTGCACTATGAAAATAGATCCAGTGATACTTTCCATTTCTAGTATCTCCTTCCCATTGGCTTATGAAGGAGAGAGTGAAAATTCTTTAACATAAATATTCATTTGCTTGGTTCATTTATATACATTATGAAACAGAAACTACATATTTTTCAACAAACCTTAAAATACAGAATTGATCCATGCTACTTAACAGAGATTGTATGCCTAATTAATTTACTTGTTTTGGAAAGTAATTTTGTAGCATTTATTAAAATTGAAAGTGCAGAAGGTCTTTTACTTCTGGACATTTGTTATGGAGACTATATTTATGCACATACATACAGAGGCTTCAGAGAGATTCTTTTATAGTATTATTTGATAGCAAATAAACTGGATAAAGTTATCACTGACAAGGGAAATAGATAAAGTGTATTCTATCAAAACTATAACTACTATGTAACAATTACAACAAATGAGATAAATGTATATATTCATGCCCTACCAAAAGTTTGTAAGGTCTACTCCCTCCTCACTATGCCACAGAAAAACATATACACCCTAGCATCCCAAATATTTGAACAGATCATACAACAAGTTCATGCACTTCTGCAAGTCTACATGTTGAGTACGGAAGATCTAGAGACTCAAAGGTGATAACAGTTAACAGTGGGAGGAAGAACTGGCGATGGAGGTGGGGCAGGTAAATGCTCACTGATGGACTTGAACAAGAACTGTAGAACCTTACAGAAATTGAATTGAGAAGAAATTAAAAATAATGAAGAAAACATAGCTAGAGTAAAAAATCACATGTAAAGGTTAGTGAAGAGTTGAGGAGGGGAAAGGTACAGAGGAAAAAAATTTGCCTCTGCTTTGCTCAGAGTGTGTTTCCTGCAGAAACTTGGAGGAATGCTGTGACTCAGAGGTGGGTTAACCATTCAAATGCTGACTTGAAAGCATATCAGGAGGATAGTAGAGTCATTACAAAGTACTAGAACCAGATAGACAGGTTGAAAAGAATCTGAGCTGGCATCCCTACTCCTCTGAGTGAGATGCACTCTGTCTCGGTAGTGACATGCTATGAGGACCAGAACATGTTCATGTCCCATCTACAGAAAGAAGCAGATGGCCTGCTTAATAGTGAACCCAATATAGAATATTAAGAGACCAGAAGTGCCTAGCTAGTACTCATGGAATTCTTAAAAGATCTAAATTGAAAAGAAAAAAAAAAAAAGAATGAGCCTAAAAGATGTAAAACCACTTGGGCCTAATCAGACACTTTGCTGTAAAACCAAAACTCAAACAGAAATCTCCCACAGACTGCAGCATGTCCCTTGTTGTATCCCAATCAAATTACTCATTTCTCACAAAGTGATGCTCATGATCAGCGAGGAGGCAAGCAGTTTAAACTAAGAACACCTGAACAGGGTACCACAGGGCTCACCAGACGACACCAGACAGATCATACCATTAGACTTGTATGGAAACAGCTGAAACATCTCCATAGAGGCCAATCGAATAATGGCATGGAATAAGAGTAGTGCATTTGCTTACGTAGAGCTGCTCTTTGCAATCGTTCAGGTCAGTCGTAATCTAACTTCTATTTGGAAGCTATCACACAAACTATGACATGTATAACCTTGTGGTTTACATAGAGCCTAACCATTGGAACATGAACACTATTACTTCTGACTCCAGTTAAAGAGAGTCAAGTAGAAATGTTACTTGGAGACACTAGGAAAATCTTCAAAAATTAGCATCTTTGACTATTTTGCTACCAGCATTTTTCTCTTTAAAAAGTACTAATATATTCATTTCAATATAAACAACCTAGTGGGTTCTGAATGCTCTGAATTGGAGGTCAGACTTCATAGCACCTCTCGTTGGATTCTCAGTATCAGTAAGACCATAAAAAATGAAGACTCAACACAATCCAGTGACTGACTGTTTCAGACAGAGCCTGTGTCTCTGTGTCTGTCATCTGACAACCTGTAGGACAACTTGTATTGCTGCCCCCGGGCTCCTTGCATGATTCCATGTGCTCAGAGCTTTCTTAGTTACCCTGAATTACTCCTCTCAGTGCCCCGTCCAGCATTGCTAGCAAGGGCAAGAGCGTGAACCAGGCGACATGACTATTCCAAGAGAGGTGAGAAGTGTCCAGGCTTATGGTCCTCATCAACTAGAACTAGATGAGAGAAGACACTGGTTTTCATTGAATTCCAGTCAAGTTCAAGATCTATAGATTGCAAGAATATTGGTGATCTGAAACTAAAATATTGTACTTATAATTTTCATTACTCATAAATAATGGCTTTCTCAGCCTATTTAACATCTCAAAAAATGAACTATGTGTTTTTTAAAAGTACTTTCCAAATTGTCTTTATTTACTAGGTTACTTATAGGTTATATATAGGTTAATATAGCTGTATTTATAACATTTAATGACATGTTCTCTCTATCTCCTTTAGAGTGTCCTAACATGCATATATAATCACTATTTACTGAAAATTAGAGTTACAATATTTAGAATATCATACTGTTTTGTAGATGAAAACAGCCAAGGTCAGCAGAATAATACCAGAGATAGAACTGTCAAGAAATTGTGACACCAAAGAGGTGAAAGTTAATGTTGATCACTCAGTTCGATAAATACAGAATGAAAGATTCTTTCACATAATATTTGGTATGAAACACAGCACCACTTATTGGTTTACTATTTAAGATGCCTGTGCACACTGCAGGGCAATGTTAAAGCAAAAAACAAAAACAAATAACAAACAGCTTCTTCTGGGTTTGGTGGCACACACCTTAACACTAGCAGTTAGAAGGAAAAAGTTTTTGTATCTCTGTGAGCTCAAAAAGTTTGGTCTACATAGTGAGTTCCGGGACAGTCAGGTTTCTATGTAGAAGACCCTTTTTAAAATAAACAGACAAAACAAAACCAAACAAACAACATCTGAGGCTCTGCATCTGATCTTCTGATTCAGTGGTCTGGGGTAGAATTATACATTCCTGACAAATTCTAAAGCTATGTGGAAGCTGTACCCCGTGGTCACATGCAAGCAGCAAGGATATGAGATATCTTTCTAAGTAAATGCAGCCAAACAGATGCATCCATTATACTAATAATATGTGTTTTATGTATTATAAATGGTTAAAAACAGAACAAAACACCTTGATATCTCATTTCTATAGAATTTTTCCTTCAGTGAATTTTAAATTTCAGTAGATAAGAGACTGTGAAAACTTCTTTTATAAAAACAAATTGCTTTTGTCTAAACATCAACCATTCTACTATCTCCAGGTGCCTGCAAGTACATGGCCTTATACCCAAACTCCAAAGCCAGAAGCCCACCTTGCAAGCTTTTTTTGCCAGAAACAATGCCAGATGCAAGCAAATCAGACACCGTGTAATGAGAGTGAAACGTGTTTTCCCAAAGACAGAAAGAAAAATAGCCAAGCAATAGAACTCAGATTGGAAAGACACAAAACAAAGATAACAGAACTATTTTTAAGTCTCATATTATGGCCGGGAGGAACAACAAAATAGTTTGAAATAGAAAGCCTTCATGCTGATTACATGAAATCAAAATACACACTGTTCAAAGGCAGCCAACATTTTTTTAATGCTATTGAGTGTATGCAATGAGTTTCAGTGTTCTTTTAGTCTGAGAGTATTTTGAAATAAAATAGCAGGTACAGCTGGAAAAACTCAGAGATACCCTTGTCCAAATCTCAGCTAATAGGGTATAAAAATATTTCTACATATCCTGCAGATGTCTAGGTTCTTTTCTTTGCTGGTAATTTTATTCTGAAGTCATTATTGACAGCTGTTTGTTCTGATAGAACCTAATTGCTCTCTACCAGTCTCAGCTGCATGTAGGCTGATTTCCTTCCCTTATAGAGTATATTTCATATAAACACAGGAAAAAAATTACCAATTAACTAAATATGTGTGCACAAAATGCTTCATTGAGAGCTCTGATCAAGTAATGCATCTAGCTTTAACAGGTCACAGGAAATTACAGCACTTATAGTTTAGAGAATTAAGCATAATTACATGGAAATATTCACAAGCACCGAAATATATCAATGATGAGTGACAGCATCTGAAAAAATTGTCCTCTTATTAGAACAACTTATAAATTACTATATTTGAGTAATCGGCAGGGCATTTATCCTATTGATAGATTAACTCAATGACATCTCTGACATAAACAATATGCTATGTAGCATCTAAAATGTCTTTCATAATTGACATCAGGGAGACATTTTCTAACATGTGGCAGAGGCTTGTCCTCCAGGGGTCCTTTCCCGGCGGGTGGAAATCCTGGGTGTTCCTCAACTCCTTCCCTCATCCTTTATCACTGCAGGGGGATGAGCTGTTTTCCCTAATGTTATTGGAAAGAATACAGTACTTTTGGAAGTGAGCATTTTCCTTGTAGATGACTCTTTGAAGTAAATCTCATTTAAGCAGCTTCTCAAGAGATGTGGGAACAGCTTGACAATGCTCACGCTACTCTATCCAATGCCTAGGTACCATTATTCATGGGGTCTCGGCCAATTTGGCGACTTGATATTGACTTTGTTAGTAGACTGGAATCCTCTTAAAGAGTAAACTGTGGGCTGAAATAATTGTAAACTATACACAGCAAAAACATTGCATTTGAGAAAAAACAACAGTCCATAATATTGCTCTTTCCTCTCCTTCCCTTCCCTCCCTCCCTTCCTCCCTTAAGCCACTGGAGATGAAGGGGAAGAACTAACTAAACAAGAACAAGTGCTCCTTAGTAGGGAATCCATTCAAGGAAAATGTACTTTTCCTTAATACCAGAGATGTTATATGGTGTTTGAGTATATATTTCTGAGGACATATACATATCTTTGTAGACAAATATATCTCAGATACTGGGAATTCAGAGATACTTGTTGCTTATAGAGAAAAGAAGGGAAAAGAAGGGAAGGGAAGGAAAGGAAAGGGAAAGAAAGGGCAGATAAACAGAAAGATAGACAGACAGATAGATAGAGAGGGGAGAGATATCATGCATGCCTGCTTGCGTGTCTTAATGAATGCCAAATACCGAAACACTGCAATTGATACCAGACACTATGCTAGTTAGAATACAAACCCTAGACTCAACACTTGCAAGGCCTACCATAATAAATATAAAGTATTCTAAGGGAATTGGTTACCCACAACAATCTGGTTAATAGCCTATAGCTCCTCCTCTCTTCTAAACAGCAACTGAAACCTTTTTAATTGACAATTAGTTATTTCAACTAATACATGCTTGCCTATTTTTTTTTAAGATTCTCGAAAAGTTTGGCTCCTGGAATAGTGTTGGATTATGGCTCCACTGCTCTAATATTCATGTATGTGTCACACCCACTCTCAAATCACATAACTTTAATGGGTTATAAATACCACTACGAGGAAAGCATTCAGTTTTTATCTACGAAATTAAAATCACATAAAAAGCAACATTCCTATATCTTTTTTTAAAAAAAAAAAGTGTATGTGTGCATGCATGGCGACCTTACAGACAGTCTAGGCTCGCCGGCCAGAGAGCCTCAGGCACCCAACTGGCTCCACATCCCCATTTCTGGGATTGCAAGCATTATTCTATCATACACAGCTTTTCACCTGGTTTCTGGGAATCCAACTCCCATGAAATAGAAGCACATTGCTTAAGCTTGCTTTAGAACAGCAGTGTGGCAAAATGTTCTTCACACAACAAATCTTTGGGAAATGTTCATCTTCTTACTCTCCCTTCACCAGAGTGAAGACTTAGAGTTTAGTGTATCCAACTAGTTGACCTAGAGGCTGAGTCGATCATTACTTTGTTTAAATTAATGACATTGACACAAACAATATACCTCTTTATCTAGTAGTTTCTATCATCCCCAAGGAAGAAATAGAACATAAATTTGAAGCATTACAGGGACCTTAGACAGGATCTCATGCAATGGTTCTCGCCATGAACCCTGTGACAAGCATCTTTTGGGAAATGTATTAGAAATGCAACATTTTAGGTTTCAAACTAATCTACAGAATCATTAACTCTGGCAACAAGCAACCTGTGTTCTACAAGCCTTACTGGCCCTGCTACATCAAGAAACACCCACTTTGCCAGACTGGACGGGAAGACAAAGGAAAACAGGAAATGTGAACAGCTCAAGACTGGAATAAAACTTTTCAACCTCAGGGTCAGTACTCTGCTTGGGTTGAGTTCTGATTGTGCCAAAGTAGTGATTACTGTTTGCTTAGCCCTTTGTTCATTTCCATGTGCCTAAGGCTCTCGATCGTATTCTCAATTAATTTCGCCTATGGAATTTAATAACTAACCCAGTCATTCCCTTTCCTCCAGGCCCCTGGCTCACTACACTACTGCTCAAGGCACTCGGCCACTCTCTTGGAATCCCTACTCTTTTGTGGTATTAAAGTGCTTATTCCATAGGAACTAGATACTTTAATTACAGAGTTGAACTATTTAATGAACGGATGAGACATAGGTAGGAAGCAAAGTGATTTTGTTCCTTTATAAACTAAGTCAAATGATTTGGAAAGGTTTTGATAATGTGTGTGCTGTCACCCCTCCAAGAAGTGTGGTTGAATTAGATGAAAGTGAAAAAAAATCTGTAAATATCAGAAGCATTGATAAAGTTTGTAGTATTCTAAGCTTGAGTTGTTCAAATCCTTTAAGCCTGTGGTTGATTTAAATATACCAAGTCTGCTCATTATAGTTTATACTCCCCACAAGCTATAGGTTGTAAATTTAAAAATTGATGACTTAAATATAGAATTATGTATTTGAAGTTACTGTTAACTGTATACATTTTTAAAGGGTGATTTTCTTTAAGCTGGGTTATCTCTGCATGACCCACTTTTTGCACATGGATCAATGATTTTTATTCCTCCTTCTACTGTTCTCGTCTCTTTTCTTTTCAGGGTGTTCCACACTAATTCATGTCCAACAACAAGGCTGTGCACCCCACACAGTTTAGTTTTAATAGTCACTAATTATTTTACCACACACAGTAAACTCTTAGTTACTAAGAGTTGTTAAGTGATTTTTCAAATACACACACTAAGTCCTATGGCTCTTATCTCACATAGGTCAAATTATGTAGACAGGGAATCTTCTTATATGATAGAATTTCCTGCATTCCTCAAAGATTTCCCGTGAGGAAAAGAGTGTTTCATGATTGACTACACATCAGAATGGCATTCATGGAGGTTAACAGCATAACCAGTATTTTATCAGATCTGGAATTCTTGTAAATAAATCAGCTATTTATACCCACATTTATTGAAGTATAGAAATTCCACTCAGCTTTATTAACAACTCAGAATTTAATGTGTGTATATATATTGATGAATCGCCATAAATGCTTGAGAGACTTGCCTTCTTTTTCACATTTTTATTGTTGTTTCATAGTTTTTTTCATACTTCTTGAAAGAGTCAGAAAAGGTATAAAATTATTGATCAGATTATATGATTATGTATGCTAATGATTGGTTGGGAAATAGTCAGTGTTTGGATTTGAAAATTTGACATTTTTTCTTTCCTTTCTTCCAAACTGGATAGCAAGCCATTCCTGATACAGCTTAGATTAAAAGCAGACACTTTAGCAGGGTAGTGCAAAATATAGGATGTTAGGTAACAGGGGATGGTGGGAGCTGCCACAACTGACCTCACAAATTTAACATTTTATTTAAAAATAAATGTGCTGAATTAAAAAAATAAAAAGTGTCTGCATGTCTGCAAGCCAAATGCTGCCAAAGACAGTTTTAGGTATAAACTCTGCATAGATGGAGGTGGTTTCAATACACTGGGATTATTTTAAAACTCATGTCTTCAGGGTTTAACTTTAAAAAGTAGTGTAAGCATCAGATCATAGAAGCATAGAATATCTAATTTAGAAGCACTGCACCTGGAGTCAAGAAATTAGTAATGTGTATGCTTTACGCTAAATGTGGCCATGGAAGGGGGCACTCACCCAAGATAAAACTGTTTGGGATACTAAAATCTTAAATGCTGAATGGCAATTATGTAATGAGCTTCTTTAAAATACAGAAAATGAATTGCCATTTAGCAAGCACTGCAGGAATTGATAATTGAAGCAGGGTAATGCATGCTTGGGGACTCATAGTCTCTCAATTTTGAATATGCATGAAAATGTCCAAACTAGGAAAGTTTAGAAAAAAATATCTCTTTGAATGTAGGGTCCCTACCATGAAAGAAACAGCAGTGAGGATATAGTTTGGTCTACTAGTAGCTCAGATTGGATGGGAGCTTCTTGTATCATGACCAAACTGTGAAGTGGTGAAGCTGTACCTGGACCTATTGAGGAGGTGATAATTCCAAAGTGCTACTTGAGGAAGCTGACTGTGTAGAAGGAGGTAGAGACCTTAGAAAAGGCAGTGTGATGCCTTGAGAATTGGCAGACCTTTCTACATTTGTATGCTACAGAGATTTACTCTGAAAATGATTTCCATGCAGAATCATCATCTCAGATTTTTATACATGTTTATTCTAAGCCTTCAGGAAATACAAATCTAAGAATGAAGGTACCCACACTCACGGCTTATGGCTGGAATGCATCCGCAGAGCTTCTTACTGAACTCTGGAAAGGTTTTGCTAAGCTGGGAGCTTTGCTTTTGTATTTTACAAACCAATAAGTTTGAGTTTAATTGAACCAAGATAACAAGTGTATTTCGGGCTGTAGCACATAAGAGAAAATAAGTTGAAACCAGGTCAATCATTTTCTGGTACACAAAAGAGGGATGAAATGTTAACCACAGGTTATAAAGAATTTTTGTGGTTTATAACAAGATTGGTTTTGGGTTTTCAGATGGAAGGAGTGACTGTGACTCCAGGCTGTGTAAGAGTCTCTGCCCAATGATTAGAATTAGAGTTAGGCAGACACCGAAAAGGTGGGCTTGTAAGATGTGTGGCATAACTGACCACCTAGGGAATTCAAGGTCAGAATGAAGTTGTCTTTCCAGCAAACCAAAATTGTTTACTCGTGGCTTCCATGAAATGAAAATTCCTAACCATCTTAATCATCAAGGTAGACAAGCAATTAAGCTACTATATTTTATCCAGTTCTTCTTGTAAAGTGCATGCCATCAGCTGCTATCATTTCCTGAAAGCAACAGAGCAGTTCAGGTGAGTGACCTAACAAGACCATGCAGTGTAGGGAATCTGATACCTTATTTTTCTATGCATGCAATTATATTTTTTATCCTGAAATTCACGCCATTGAAACTGTGAGATAGTGTTATTTTTATTATGGCACTGGAAATTATAGCTTTAAGATTCAGGAGCTTTCATCACTTCACATTTAGAAATTCCCTCCTGTCCATGAACTTCTCTTGGAACCATTTGATTTCCCCTCGGGTTCCTGATCCTGTGAGTCAGTTTATATTCGGAGATATAGTTCTACTCTGGGCATACTGAAATGCAACAATCCTAACTCTGAGAGTGAAATTCAGAGGCAACACCAGAAGCAAGCAAGGTTGCCATGTGTTCTGCATATATCCCTTGTGTTCATGATATTCTACCTTAACTTGGTTATAAGAGGATTATGTATCCGAAAACACACTAATTGGTATTTATGTATGAGATAGGTTGAATCTTAAAATAAGTTCGCCCCTGTGAACATAAACGGGTTTTTCCCTCTTAGCCCTATTTTTTATGATCAGAGACCACAATAACAGGTTCAAAATTATCGAGAGTGATGGGGGCTTAGCTGAGTAGCAGAGACGGTTGAGAGCGCTGACCGGACATGCACAAGACCCTGAGGTTAACATGTAGCATGGTAAAAACAAAACCAAAGCAAATAGCAAATACAATGAAATTATAGAGAGGGCAAGGCCTTCTGACTCACATTTCTCACAGTGTGGGAATAGTACACATCTGAATGAAAAATAACTAAGCCAGATGTTCAATGGTGAGGCAGGGGTCTACAGTAAGATAGAAGGCCTTTTCTTCTCTAGTTTAACATATGTCCTAAGGTGACATGGAAACTTGTATTGGGGGTTTGGGAGAGGTTGATCCTCTGCTTCAACCCTGTAAGGCAAATTCATGCTGCATTCAAGAAGGATGCAGAGAGAAGGGCAAGGAGACATGAGAAAGTCATTCGTGCCACAGGCACCTCAGAATCTGACAGCTACAGGAAGGACCAGTGGTCTAGTAGTCACGAGGAACTCCTCACCCTGATAGGTCCTGTGTCCCGAGAGAAGTATTTTAAATTTTATTTCCTTACTACATCATCTGTTGGTCTCTACCACAGAGTCCACTTACATATTCAGGATTTTTGTTGTTGTTGTTGTTGCTGTTTTGAAATGGGGTTTCACTGTGTAACATCCCTGGCTGTCTGTCCTCAAACTCACAGAGCTCTCTGCCTCCCAAGTGCCAGGATTAAATGTGTACCTCACCATGCCCAGCCTTTCATTTTTAATTTTTAAAGAGTCTCTATTGACTTTGAAGTCGTTTTATTCATTTCAGCAAGCAGAATTCTGTGCTGAGACTGAACTTTGTAAACATGTGGGTACCTTGCTAATACTATTTACTAAGGCAAAGGGTTTAAACATACTTGCTAAAGATTTGGTTATTTCAGTGAAAACCTCCAGGCTTTTGCCCAGCTAGATTAGGTAGTAAGAGAATGTGAAAGAAATAAAAGTGCTCCCAGAAGGTGCGATGTTCAGAACCAAAAGGTTTAGCAGAAATGGAAATCAACATGTCTGAATGGCTACAACTATAACACATCCTCAATAAAATGAAGAAAAAGTCATTCGTATAATGTTTAAAAATACAAGGGCAGATTCTTATCCGTTTTTGTGTAACACAAAATGAGGATTTGGCACATGACTTCCTATTGGATAATATACCACACACACAGTGCTTATTTTGGTTCCAATGGAAAAATACTATTGACAAATTTCTTTCTTCCCTCCCGACTTTATTCAATAGAGGAGGTAACAGCAGCATCTGTTGCACTTGGCTGGAGCCTAGGATGAGGAAATTGTGGCTAATGAGCCTCCCAGGCATATGGACCCTAAAAGCTCATGCTCCAGCCATGGCACCGCTAAGTTAGCACTCCAGGGGGAGTGGTAGATACACCAGGCAGTCACTGCACATCGTAGCACGGTTGCCAAGACAGCTTTCCTAGTCATTTTGAATGGCCTGGAGCAGTTTCCACAATCATGGCTCTAGGGATGGTTACAAAGCAGGATGCGCTTGTCTGTCACATCCTTTCCGTCTCCTTCTGGCACCCTTCTACCATGTTTCCTCCCATAGCCATCCAGACAACCAGGTGTCCTGACCACCCACCCAGGTGCCCAATACACTCAGCGTGTGGCCACCCATCAGCCCGTCTTTCCATTAGTCATGGCCTTGAAGCCTTGTGATACTAATTGACTTTAATGCATCCAAATTATACACTTCAACCATCTTGGTGTAACCCATCCTAACAGCTCTCATTAAAGGTATACTTTCTGACTGTATTCTTAAAGTATCTAGACAGAACTCAAGAGACTCTCTAATCAAATTAATCTGGAAAAAAAAAAACTGTAAAAGACCTTAATGATGTACTGGGAAGGTACACACAGTGCACCAGTCGAGACTTGCCTGACATCTATGGTTAGGCTGCTAGCTTTGCTGCATTTTATTTTGTTTTTCGTTTCTGAAATTACAACAAACAGTTCTTGCTTCCAAAACACAATACCAGAAAGGGGGAATTGATATGTCAGATTCACTGTGAATAATCACAGTAAATCTTTTTCAAATGGGTTGAGAGAGGACAAGAGTTAGTAGTACATTTTTTTTCCTTCCCACAAGGTGACATATCTATAAAAAATTTGGATAATAGTTATGAAGCAAATTAAATTGAGGTTTTTGCTGTTGTTGTTTTTGTTTCTTACTGATGTCATATGGCAGCAAATGAACCCTGTATTTTGGAGTAAGTTTAGGATTCTGCTCCCCTCATCCAACCATGAAGGAAAGTCATGTTACCCCGGATTGATCAGAGTGCAGAGAAGGGCCCAGGGAGCTCAGCAGATAAAGGTCAACAGTGTAGGACTTTAAGGGGAGAAACAACTCGATTACAAACTGCTTATCCAGACAGCTGTGTTCTGTTTCTCTGCTGCTTGAATCTGGCCAGAGTCTAACTCACCCGAACAAAGGATCTTTGGTAGCCTGGGCTACTAGGTCCTGCCTTTCTGATGCCTTTGCTACCAAAACAAAAGGCAAGGCCACCCAGGCTTCAGACCCTCCCACTGCCTGCCCAGGACAGCAGCTCAGGAGAGAGGAACAGAAACCCCCAAACCCCATACCCACACAAAGCAGCCTGCAGAGCAGTGAGAGACATGCTGACTTGTCAACCTCCAGTCTTGGGTTGATGTCTGCAGTCAGAATTGGTTAACAGATAGGAATGGCTTACATTTCAAAAAGATCGCCAAGTCCTAAGGCACATAGCTGTACGAGAAACAAAAATATGGTTCTAATTTTGAGAATATAATTCAATACTCAAAACCAGCCCCAAACAAAACAAAAGCAAAATAAAAAGCATAGTTTCTCAAAATGACCGCAATTCTCAATATCCTCTCTCAGAAGCTTAAAGGACTCTTAGCAAGTTGTTTAGTGCTAATCTTCCTGATGGAGAGGCTCAGGTGATGCCTGCCAAGCTCATCAACCCTACCTAGCTCATCTTTATGCTCTGACACTAAAACACATGATCTCTATGAAAAGCACTGTGCACTGAGAAGAGACTGAACTGTTGGCTCTTTCTTGATGGACTGAAGGGGGGGGACAGAGGTACTGAGGAAGGGGAATAGGAAGAGAAAACTACTCCAGCCTCTTTCCTGAAAGTTTTGAGCAATATAAATGAATAGTGTATATGTATTTCAGGAGAAATACTGTTAGTAAAATTTTGTCATTTGAAAAATAGTGGACTGTCCAGAAATATGTTCTCTCCACATCAAAGGGAAAAGATTTCAAGAGCCTCCGAGCTTGGGGCAGGGATTGAGAGTGTGATTCTCTTACCTTTATTCATCGTACCTGTTATTGTTGGCTGTTTTCTTACAATGGAAAGGGGGTAAGTCTCCAAGTCATACACCACATACCACACTCCTGGGGCTTACTGTTTTGAATTACTAAAATGCTGGCTGTCATACAAAGCAGGAAGACAAAGTAATGCAACTGATGTCCTGGCAAGAAAGACTGCATTTATCACCTACAAAGAACATGGCCCTTATAGGAAGCCACCTTGGGGGGCTGAAGATTTATTGTAGCAATTCTGCCATGATACAAAAATATTTCTGGAACTCTTTCTTGGCAGTAAAGAGCCTATGGCCTGTTTCTTTTAACTCACTAGTAATGGGACATCTTTGTCCTTAAGAGTGACCTTTTTTTTTTTCTGTGCCAAGAGGTGCCAAGAACTTGGTTTGTGTGCTAATGGACTGTTGAGCGATTGGTCAAGTCTTCTGGCCATGTGGTAGAAGGCAATTATTTAAGTAGATCTTATAAGGACTCCCCCAAATAGTTAGAAGATAGGTACCAGTTATGAAACTTCTGTAGAAAGTGAAAGCATTGGGAATTCATTCATCACCTTAAATATGGTAGTGGTTTCTCAGCTGGAGGTGATGTTTTCAGGCAGAGGACATTTGGCAATACTGGAGGACATTTTTAACAGTCATAACTGGGGAGAGGTACCCTACTCTCACCTAGTGGGCGAGATCAAAGAATATGTTCAACACCTGTCACTGTATAGGAAAGCTGTCACCACAACTGTCATGTGATCTAGGGTATCAATAGTGCTGGAGATGGGATCCATGGTCTTATAGTATCAATCCACTTTACTGGGTGACTTTTACCACAGAATACAACCGTTATTATACCTGTGTGGTGTCACATGGTCTGCCCATTGAGATAGAGGTATATTTTCTAATACAGTTTCTAAATCACAAATTACTTAGAACTCAATTTTGCTTTCCTGAAAATAAAAAAACTACTAAGAGTCAATAATTATTTTATGCAGTGCTAAGATAAAATAATTATAAAATATCAGTCACTACAAACACTTAGTTTTTGTTGCTTTGTTTTGTTTTCCACTGCTGTTTGATTTTTTTGAGAGGTAACCCTGGCTGACCTGGAGCTTGCTATAGAGACTAGCGTGGTCTCAAACTCACAAAGGTCTGCCTGTCTCTGCCTCATAACTGCACCACATGCCTGCCTTACTTGTGTTTATGTAGGAAGTCTCTGGCTAATTAATGCATTTACACCTAGGCTCCTAGTTAATCTATAAACAATACTTGAAAGGAAATGTTCCTGGCATCCTCATATTGTTGGTCAGAACACACTGAAAGGTGCTCACAGGGAACAGAAATCTGCAAATGATTCCCATCTAGATTTTGCCTCTAGATGGGCACACAGTATCAGCAAACCTTTTAATTTTCCAATTCTCAGTTTCCTCCCCTACCATGCAAGGACTGTGATAATGTATACCTGTCAGGTCAAATAAACAGTGGGGATATAATCTTCAAATAATTAGTACCACACAAAGGGGAGTCCTTAGTTCTTCCTGCACATGGGATTAAAGAAGCAGTTCCAGTCACCCTCACAGGGACAGTCATGATGCAGACCCGATGCACAACTGTGAAGTCAGTGTCTTACACCATGGACCTCATCAGCCTGTCCCTGGCTGTGTCTCCAGTGCATCTTTTCCAACAGAATTTCTACTTTGCTATGTGGGCAGAGAACTACTCTACCCCAAATGCTTTCTTCACTTTGACTTTATACTTTGTCTGTGTGTGTCTTTTTTCAAAAGTATACTCTCATAAAATTATGTAATTAGTATTGAGGACTCAACTTCTTACCTGCATCAATATGTTGCTCGTGCTATTTAATTTATTTTAAAAATATAGGTTTTATGCAGAATCATTGATATTTGAAGAACAGGACCTGTGATCTCAGGTTCCACTTAGTGTAATTAACATATTCCATCCACCTTTTTATCAAGAGATGATGATATTTTTAACAGCCTGGGCTAGCTTCTTCTATTCCTTTATTTACACATGAAAACAAACTTTCCTGGTTTATGAACAACCTCATTTTATTCTTTCAGCTTGTAAACATCACAAAACTATCATATTTGGTAAAAATATGGTCTCTTCACAGAAGAAAGATTTGAATGGAACACTAGGAAAAAATTAGAATGGGGTTCAGAATAAATATTTTTAAATGTTTGACTTAAGTTTTTAACAGACCTAGTAGCTTCTTTGTGTCATAAGGTATTCTGGACGCAATATTTGCAAAAGGGTTTGATTTTGAGAAGGTAATTTTCCTCAATATTCACTTCTTTTTAGGGATAGAGGGTTATGCAGTGAAGAAGACCTAAGTAGTTTCTTGTTTTAGTTGTCATGTGCAAAGTTGAAAACTAATATGAAGATTGGCTGTTAGGATTTTTGCCAACAACAAATGTATGATTTTTTAAAAAAATGTATATGTGTGTGTGTGTGTGTGTGTGTGTGTGTGTACATTTTCATATGTGTACATGTGGGTGCACATGTGTATGCAGGGGTATATATGTATTTGGGCTTGGAATCCAGAGGACAACTTCAAAGTAATCCTCAAAAAGGCTATGTGTCTCCTTTGAGACATGGCCTCTCACTGGCCAGTAGCCCACCAAATAGGCTAGATTAGCTGATCAGAAAGCACAAGAGATCCTTCTGTCTGTACATCCTTCCCTCTGGAACTATAGGTTTGCACTCCCAAGTCCTCATAGAGCCTCAAAGCCCAGCATATCCATGTGGATTCTGGGGACTGAACTCGTCTTCAGGCTTACACACTAAGCACTTTATCAATTGAGCCATCCGTCATGTGACTTTTAAGCTTGATCACCCTTAGTGGCCTATTTTTATTCCTAAGACATTACTAATGTTCATTTGGCCTCAGATTTATCTAGTTTTAAATCTGGAATTTGGATTGAATCGAGAATCTCAAAGATTTTCATGACCTTCAGGAGATGTATTTTATTATTCTAAAGCTCGCTTCATTCAAAAGACAAGTTCAAAGGTGTCATGCCATCTCTCTTCCTGTTTATTCATATAATAAACACATATTTCCTATGAAGAAAATTTATTTTCCTGAAATCAAAATATAAAACTAAAGAGTATCATGGCTTAAACTTTTATGACTGATTCAATGAAATTATAGTTTCATCTCAAATTCATTTCTAACAATGACTAAATACTCAAAAAATGGGTTCTTATTGTCTTTTAATACAAGAAAATAGAACATATAGATCATTCTTAGAGTTTAAAAAATGACTTTGATGTCTCGTAACCATCTGAAACCACCTTTCTTTATACAGGGCCACGAAAGCAAAGATGCTACTAAGAATTCATCTTAAAGGCACTTAGAACTCCAGTGTGAAGTTCCATGTGTTCTTATCAGCATCACTTGGAGAATCAAATCTTTCAGGTTACCATAAGATCAGTCCCAGAGAACTTAGACAACAATGAGGACACTAAGAGACTTTTATAGATCTAAACTACATGGGAAGTAGAAAATGAAAAGATGTCTTGAGTAAATTGGGAACATGGGGATTTTGGGGGGGAGTGTTAAAGGGAGGAGAGGAAAGGCAGGGAGGGGAGCAGAGAAAAATGTAGAGCTCAATAAAAATCAATAATAAAACAGAACAGACTGATGGTATAAGTTGAATTCTCTAATTCAAACCATTAAAATATTCTCTATTACTGAGAAAATATCTAGAGAAATTACTATTATAGAAAATACCAAAAAAATTGACAAGTATTATGCTATTTAGATATATGTTCACATCTGACTATTAACACTGCAGTAGTAATTCAGTTCTTAATGTTTCAGACCTAGAGTTTTATATGTGTGTACATACACACTTATGTACCAATTTATATACATAACTTATAATCTAACAGTGTCTTACACCATTAAATCATTTCATGACATTACATTCCATCACCAAAAAGTCCTCATTGCTGTGAACAGTGTTGACATCGTTGAGAAATAAAATACAGAGACTAGGGAAAATTCAATAAATTTTTCGGAACACAAAACTCGTGGGTAATGAGCAGGCATTCTCCAGAGACAGCAGCACTCTCTCTGAAGAACAGCTATTTCCATTACCTCTTCCTGCCTGTGAGGCACCAAGCTTTCCCATACTCATATTCTCTCCCTCTGCCCTTCCCTCCTCCGTCATTGACTTGTTAACATCATCCTTGTAAATGTTTTTGATACCCTAGCATTATAATTTTTTTTCTAAAAATTGCTCTAATTTCTATTTACTCAATGGCTTTCCCCCCTTAGTTCTGGCCCACAATTAGCAAGCAGAGCCACTGGTAAAATGTGGATTTTTTGGCTACCCCTAGACCTCTCTTTGATTCTTCTCCAGGCTCACAGTTTCTGTTTGTTAGGTTTATTGTGGTTAGTCTCAGTTATCACAGCTTCTTTTGTAGAGAAAAACACGTCTGAGCATACAGTAAGAGAAACCAAACGTGAGGTTCACTATTGCCAGCCAAGAACACTTTGTAACTGCTTGTTACACGATCACAGTGGACAGTTCCCCTTGGTGACTTCATGACAAGTCTTCCTGTGTGGAATTTAGTGCTTCCGGACAGGTTCAAACTGACTCTCCTGGGCTCCAATCTAACTAAAGAGCATTTTTATTGAAATGATATTAACCTGCTGCTCATGGAACCTTCATAATAGCATGCTGTCACCATTTGCTCTCAGTCATTACTGTCCTCCAAAGCTTCACCACCTGTTTTCTTATGTCACTAACCTACAGAAACGAAGTATGTCTTTAGTTTAAAAGTGTTGTTTAAAAATAATTTATCTATTAGATTTTTAGGTGTGGGTGCATGAGCCCCAGGGGGCAGCTGAAGGTTAGAGGACAACATTGAGGTACCGATTCTCTCCTTTCACCTTTACATAGGTTCTGGGGATTGAACTAAGCATGGGTGGCAAGTTTGTCAGCCCCAAGATGGTGTTATATTTTAAATGCAATGCAAATCATAAACCCATAATGCTTTGGTTCAATAGAAACTTTATAATTGCTTTTTCCTAATTTTTGTTCTTGTTATTTTATAAATACAATTCTCTTTTTTTCATTTGATGGTGTGCATGTGTGTGTGTGTGTGTGTGTGTGCGCGTGCACGCACGTGAGAGAGAGAGCACGCGCAAACACGTGCACACGCACATGTGCCAGTGCATATGTGTGAGGTCTGCTTCTTTTTACCATAAGGCCTATATTATCAGCATTTCTCCTTTGAGATCAACTTTTCTGTTTCTCCATCTGAAAATGTTTTGGGTACTTCCCATATGATCTTTATAATCAAGTTTAGCTTGCACCAACTAGGGATAACATGTAACCAGCTACATTACGTATTCGAAACTTATAGAAGGGTTCATACTGCGAAGCACAGAGCATGTTCTAAAACTAACAGCAGGAGACTGAGACTTGGCTTTAACTACCTAAAAGTACTTATTCAAATAAATAAAAATGATTTTCTGTTTTATTATCATGTAGAGAATGAGAACTGTTGTGCAGTTCTGAGATGTCCCCCTCCTTTATGTGGAAGAGCTAGAACCAGATAAGAAGACACGGGCTTGAGTGGAACACTCCAGCTAGCTACTGCTGCTTAACTCACATCTCTCGGCTTCCACTTATGCGTCTTTTAAACCAGCATGAAAATTTTAGCAATATTTTAAAAAATAGTGATACATGAAGGGGCTTTGGAATACAAGATATCAGCCAAGAACATAAGTTAGCTCTATTACTGATTTCTGTTAGGAGAGACACTCTTCCATTCAGCCCTCTGCAGACCATTGTTCAGCAGTTACCTTCGTAGGGCAGATAGGCAGGTGAATTTTCCAGGTTTCATTCTTCTCTATGCCCCCAATGACCCTGTTCTGAAGGTTCATTATACTGCAATATAATATGTAGCCTAAATAATGCTATCAACTGATGATATAATTTATACTTATTAATGTTCCTATAAAATATATTTATTAATTTATGATAAATATGTTCATAATGTAGTTTTCTTGTCTATTTATTATGAACTTCCACTTTAGTTTGATTCCCTTGTTCAAGAAGACATATTTGAATTACTCAGATTAGAAAGAACCATTGTGGAATTACATGAGCAGATTCATGTTGTGTCACCGAACAGAATACATTCAGCATTAGAGAACATATACAGTCTCACTAGGCATCTTGAACACTTTACTACTAGAGATATTTGAGAGGAGCTCAGGCATCTGGAAGAGATAAACTAAATATTAAAATACAGGAACTTACACATACAGACACTGTGATTATATAGTGGCTTATAGTCAGAATTGAGTAAAGGTATAAATTATACATTTCAAGAGAAATACAGTTTATCATTTCAATGTACATAATAAAATTTATTCTAAATTGCATGTCTTTTATCAAATACATTTAAAAGATCAAGATGGTGTTTTTTTGTATGTGAACTGATATTAATAATGGATAAATTATATCTTTCTTTATACTAAATTATCCTCCATGAATGCTTTGCTGACTCCAGCATTATGTTCTTCCACATTTTCCTATGTAATGGAAATGTTATATCCATCCAGCCCACAAAAGCTTGCTAAAAAGTTTATAAAATATTTTTAAAGAACTTTTTACTAGAAAGAAGGTAAAATTTAACCCTGATGATAATGTTAACATTTAATATTTTCTGTTTTGCTTATGGTCACATGCACACTTAATTCTGTGTTTATTATTTACTCTTGCACCAAAGAGAAATCAGTGGGTGGGGTGGGAATGTGGTAGGGAGGACTTGTCCTGCATCCAGAGGCATTATGCCTTCCTGTCAAGTCTTCCTATTGACCTTAGTACAGGCCTCAATTAACGGGAGCCACTTGAATGCAGGTATTTACCATCTCCCAGCATCAACAAGCTGCAAAAAGAACATTCAGCATAGACCAGTTTGTACTTCTATTTCTACTTCCGATCCTTTGGGCTGCAAATAAAGCAAATGATCTCAGTGGTCCTTACCTGCAGTGCACGACCATTGGCCCTGCATCAGGAGGGTTACAGGTTTTGACTCTTCGTAAGAAAGCTAGGAAAGGTGTGGGGTGCTCTGGAACCCCGTGATCCGGCCAGGCGGTAAACTGGAACTGTCTCACTTCCCTCTTCTCACTTGAACCATTCTGTGACAAAGGAATAGTGGCTCAGGTGCTGCTTTCTAACCTTAGGTGGCAAGGGTGAGTTACACTAAAACGTGCTGTCTCAGCTCTTTCTTCTTAGAGTACAGCCTTGGAAGAAACACTACCTGGAGATCCAAGCCCTGAGCTATCCCTAAATGATCGGTATCTGCTCAGACAGGTGAGTATTTCATGTGAGAAGTATTCTGCATCTGGCTACAAGCATCAGGAGCGTTCTTGTGTATCCCAGGGGAAAAATTAGTTCTTCCATTGGGGAAACCTTCTCAGAGCATAAGTTTCACGGTTACTGATAAAACCCTAGTCCAAGAGGAAAGGGGCTGGGTTGACTGAGAACTCGAGAATGACTTCTTTCTTCCCTGTTGAGAGTGGGACCAATGGTTTAGGTAAGACTTTGGGGATTTGGTCTCCTTAAATAATGGGAGGAATACAGAAGGAGAAAAAAGACAAAGAACAAACCTTATAAAGTGCAAACGTCCTGACACAGTATGTGGCCAACTCCACAGTATCCAGCAGCGTCACCTGGACCAGTCCATGAGTTTCAGTGCCTCTGCTGGGCCAATACTGGTCACACTTCACCTAAAGAAAGAAGTGACATATTCAGGCCAGATGCACATCAACTCTTCTCTTAGCATCCCTTTGAGTTGTTGTTGAAGGAAAACAGCTTTTCTGCATTTCATTTTATGTTGATCTGTTCCTGGCATGCACTCTTGTTATCCCCAAATATGTAAATTGCTACTCTGATGCCAATATAAACCACATTTTAAAAACGAGTCGGAATATTAAGCAGTAACAGATTCAATTTTCTGGGAGAAAAATAAGTTGCAGATTGTTGCTGAATAAAATAAGGAGAGAGATAAATGAAATTTTAGAGTACTTGAGGAAAACACATTTGTTATTGGGTAGACAGTATGATTCACATCAGAAAGATTATACTTAGACATTTAAACTACATTGCTAGATAGTGTTCATCTACCAAGATTTTAAAGGCACATACTATTCCACAATGGACTCTTATAATTGACAAATATGTTTGTTTAAAGAAAACTAGAAATAATTTGAAAAATCTATTAACATGTAATACACAAGACAATAAGTGTTACTTAAAATAGAAAAACAATGGTATTTGTAAGACAAATGAAATATGTAGCATCTAAGGCAACAGTAATATCTGGTATTTAAGCATGGTTTTGGAGGGTCATTATGTCAAAGTGGTTTAAACAGTACAATTCATTTAAGATAAATGGCCTACTATTTCAATGTGGAGTAGAACAAGCCATGTAAGTATTTCTCAACCCAATTAGTTAGATGTGACAAATAATTATTCCAACTCTGTAGTAAGCCTCAGATTTATCTATGTGTCCACTGTGCAGCAAAAAGCACAGTAAAAATGACAAAGGCATTATATTTTCTAGTGAGGCCATAGGTCGGAAAATATTTACCTATTCTGCCACATAGAAAAGAAAAGTGGAAGTGTTGTTTCACTGTGACCAAATGAAAAACATCTCTTCTGGTGAAGGAGGAAAACTGGTGTCCTTTATTTGAAAAGCAATGATGACAAAGTATGGTTTTGGAATTACACAAAGACTATAGTCATTGTTTTCATAGATGCTAGAAGATTTTGGTCTAGTAAACAGAATTATTAGATAATTATTTGCTTTTCAGCTTAATAAAATACTAACAACATTATGTGAATGACACTGTTTGCGTTGAGTCTGTCCTCTGACACTAAGGCTGCTTCTTACAGTTTTCACCACTAGACAATTTCATTGACAAGAAAAAGGAAGAAGAGACACTCTACTGTGTTTATCTATTTAGGATGCAGAAATTAAATTCACAAGGTTGATTCCTCTACCTTTCTCTCAACTATGAAACCATACAAAATCACCTCTTGGTCTAAGCAAATAAAATAAAAAGGGTTCAAATTCAGTAAAAATGAGTTGTAATAGTATTAAAATTCTTTATATGTTTTCTACATTCACAGATTAATCTGGTGTTTCTATTTCTATCATACGCTGCAACTCAAAGAAAAAGCACAAAAGAAAGTTCTTCAAGGAACAATATTGATGAGCAGAGGTTGAACACCTCCATATATCCTCTGACCATTTGTTAAACCTACACCATATCTGACAAATTTACCAAAATATTAGCTGAAGGGAGCCACATGATTTAAGGAACAATAATTCATGTGGGAAAAAAAACCCACAAAAATCAAGCCAAAGAAATTTTTTTTAATTATGAAAAGACATCAAGTTGATGTCTTGCTGCAGCAGATAAAATAACTTTGTAGGCTCATAGTGTGAATGTGAACATCTATGGTGTCAGTGTACGATAAGAGGCCTCCCCCAAACTCAACTAAGCAATGGCAAAAAGCCATTCCATTGCTGGTCCTCTCTCAAACGTAGGAAGGCCTTCCCTTCTCACTCATTCTCAGTCTACCTGGCACAGATTTTATCTGGTTTCACCGGATGGAGAGCTGAAATTTAGTGATAAATACTTTAAGGTTTTCATTCTTAGCCCTATACTACACGAATATTTTCAATTCCAATATCAGAGTATGCTGCATGAGATTATGAGAAAATAGATGTTTCAGAGAGATTTACTATTTCTTGCTTATTTTAAGGATTTGGGGTACATCACTAAGCTATTTTCGGTAGATTTATTTTTTTGATACTATAATGTCATCAATTTCCCCTTTCTATTCTTTCTTCAAACCCTCCCATATATACCTTTTTGTTCTCTTTTGAATTCATGGTCTCTTTTCTCATATATCACTGTTACATACATATGTGTGCATGCATATATATTTTTTTCCTAAACATATAAATACACTGGCTTGGTCGGTGTAATGTTACTTCTAAGCGTGTTTTCAGGGCTGACCAACAAATAAGGGTAGTTATCACCACTTATATAGGAAACTTTTCTTTGCAACAGATGGAGACCATTACAGAAAACCACAACCAATCCAAATGCAGAGTTAGGAACCCTGTAACAAAACTCCTAAACTTAAGGCTCCCGGATCATTGCAGATGAAGGGGTGGAAAGATCGTAAGAGGATCAGGATGTTTTCATTGAGACTCTGTCTCTTAGCAAAGTCAGAAGTTACATCCATAAAGTCTCCCCAATATAGCTACCTAAACAAGAATTGAACAAGAATAACAGCTGTAGAAATGACAAAGGGGACCAGGGAAAACCCATGAGGTCTCAACGTTACATAAACATTGTGGGCAACTAAGGGATGCTGACTGTGGCCAAAACAGTCTTCACCGGGGAAAATACACAAATTGGTTAATTACTAAGCTATTAATTTGAGATATCCCACTTTTTTAACATTGGCACATACTGTTTTCTTCTAAGGACTGCCTTCTGTGTGCTCCATAGATTTTAGTGCATTGTGTTTTAATTTTCATCTAATTCTAGGAATTTTCAGATTTTCTCTCTGATTTCTTCCTTCACCGATTGTTCAATAGTTTGTTCTTTAGTTTCCATATATTTGTGTATTTTCAGTGGCTTGTATAACTGTTGATCCCCATCTTTATTTCTTTATGATCAGAGAGAATGAAGGATATAATCTGAACATTTTAATTTTTGTTGAGAATTGATTTGTGTCTTATATGTAGTCTATTTTGAAGCGAGTTTATGAGCTGCTGAGAAGACTGTGTATACTTCCTGGTTTGGTCACTTCTATACACCTTATCTTAGAAGGGGCACACTGAAGTACCCAATAAACTTTATAAACAGATATGTTGCAGCTTATATTGGCTTATTTTTAAATTGTCCATCACTTTCTGAAAACACAATCTGCTCTTTAAATTTACTAAAGACTTACTAAGTTTGGCACACCATCTGACATTTACTTGTAACCAAACAGTTTCTCTCCAGATTTCTAGCATCCTTCTCTGAAATGTACTTGTTGCTGGATACTTTGAGAAGCAAATCTAAGGCAAAAGGTACAGGGGCCAAAGAAGGGCCTGAAGTAATTAACTATTAATGCTTAAGATACCATAACTTGAGAAAGTAACTATCAATCCATATTGAGCAATTGTGGCCATAGTGGCTATTAGAATTAGAATTTTCTCTTAGGGGTAGACAGCAAGCAGAGAAACATCATATAAAATAAATCAAAGTCACATTTGTTCTTCCCTTTAAATAGTCATTCAATAACAGGACCTGAAATTTAAAAAAAAAACTTTCAGACAAATATCAGGGTATATTTTTAGTGGATACAAAAATTACATACTGAGCAGTTAACTTTTATAAGTTATAATAACTCTCCTGGTACCATGTTAATACCAGATTGGTTAATATTTTGTCCAATGACTCTGTTATTTTACAGCCAGTGTTATGCTTTGTATATTTTACCATATAGTTTCCCAAGTTGCAAAGTTTATATGCTTCCCCTTTTCACTTTATCTTTACTGGCCACTCTTTAGCGATGATTAAGAGGCCATCACGAACATGAAGTGAGTAATACCAAATCAGCAGACACGAGTGCTTCTCCACTTTACAATCATAACACTAAAAATGAGTCCCTTGATCATCTTAATTGTATGCGACAAAACAGTTTACCAGTTCATGAAACACTCCAAAATTTTCTGGATCACTTGTCAAGTTTTAAAAGTTGTTCTTTTACTGCTTGACATATCTGCTGGCTATTGATGCAGGAGGCTTGCTCTGAACTTTATCTGTGACTTAAAAAGGTAGTCACCACAGCTTAGGTGCTGGGTTAAAAACAAAAGATAACTATGTGATATTAATACCTAGATATTAGTATTTCCCACATGAATTATTGAGCCTTTAAAATACTTATCACTAGTCACTCCCAAGGAGCAAGTCGGTACCCAAATAGCCCTATAATCAATTCTATCTCTGGTTTAGCCATAATCTTTGAACCAGCTACATTCAAGTATCACAGTTATCAAGCTGTTCCATTAGCTGCTGAAGTACTTCTATGCAAGAACACTTTCTGTAGACCAGTCAATAGAGACAAAACTACAAAGCCATATATAAACTGCATGCTTACTGAACATCATCCATGCTAGAATTATATTGACTAAAAACAGAAAAATCATAAATATACTGTCCCCTAAATATGGGTTATGAAGGCGATTACTTTACCATGCATAAAACTAACTTAACCTAGTCTAGGAATACTAGACATGGCATGACTAGGGTGACAGTAAGCCTTACACAGTCACTGTGAACTAACTGCATATTACCTCCTCCAGTGCAGATTTCGATATGTATTGTCATGTTTCTAAATGGCTTTAGCTGACACTGGGCCTGAGTCTGTAGGCTGGCATTTTAGCTGTGAAGATGGTCAGGGAAATGAAGGATGAAATTTGGTGAACTACTCAGTATCCAGAAAATGGCTGGATTCTTTCTCTTTTATCTGACACCGACAGGAGAAAAGCAAGAGTGTGGAACTTGCTAGATAATGCCCCAGACATCCGTTTGGTTGCCAAGATGAGCATCACACCTTTTGTTGCCAGTGTCCCATTTACACTAACTATCCAGAACTTTCAAAACAATCCCATACATCATGTAGGCTCCAGAGGCAATGTTTGTGCTGCTGCTCCCAATGTTGCTTAAGGAAAAAGCAGTTTCTGCTGCCTTAGATAGGCAGGGTTTGGGCTACAGTTTGAGAAATTAAATGTTCAAGGCCTTTGGCGCTTCCAGTTCTATCTGGAAGAAGACACAGACCTGGCATTTGGAAAGCATTTGCTCTCCATTAAACTCACTGAACCTTGACAACCAGAGAAGCCAAGCATTAGTCTGCCACTGGCCATGGCCAGGCTTTCCAAACCGATAACAACAACGAAAACAACAACCCTGCCATTTATAATCTCCAGTGCAATCCTGTCACATTTTAACCCTGAAGGACGTCAGGCACGGAAAATAAGCTCAAGGTTTATTTTTAAAAAACAAGAAGAAAAATTTTGACCAGAGTCTGGTTTCTTTTTCTTTTCTTTTCTTTCTTTTTTTTTCTGTTTCTTACTCACAATTATTTTTAAAGACACAAGGCTAAATAGGAAGATGTTTCCATTTCACCCTGATTCTTAGAGATGTTTACAAAAGTGACATTCAAGGACTAGAGGAGTGAGTGATCACTAGGTTAGAACTAGTCCATTACCTACATATGAAGTTTTGATATGTTAAGTTCGGAAATATTAACTCATTGATAAATGAAGAGCAGCCTGGTCTCCCATGCCTTGGCAGCATCTGATCTTTATTCATTCACACACACACACACACACACACACACACACACACACACACACACACACACCAAGATTTAGTGATAAGGGATTTTCATATCTTCTGACCTAAGCAACAATGAAGGTCGTGTTACAGAAAGTATTTTATCCAAACTAGCAATGGGTGTGTGTTATCAATTGATTCTATAATTCTATAAATTATAATGGAAAATACAATATGGATATTTTGAGATAGAATAGAATTCCTGACTTCTAGAACGATATTTTAAAAATTGATTGACGATTCAAAGCATGTCTAATACGTCAGGTGGCAAAATTGCTCTTCCTCTTTCAAATATTTATAGCCTTAACTCTCACCACAAGAGCTCTCTGTAACTTGGTCAATTCATACTGTAAGGTTTGAAAGACAGTATCAATAGCAATAGTTTCATCTGTCAGCAATTAACCATGGCTGACTGCTGAGACCCAGTAAAGGACAGATGTCCTTCAAATCTCCTCCCAGATATTTCAGCCCTGAACATTGAAAAGGCTGCTCAAGCATTTTCTAAGCAGGCTTCCCCATCTTATCAACCACGAGATGGGAGATAAAGTAGAAGCCAGGCAGTCAAAAGAACACAGATGAAGGAAAAAGTTAAAAAGTAGACAATCATCCAGTGAATAAAGGCATTTCCTGAGCCAGGAATCACCTTGGCCAATCCTACCTCGGAGACTAATTTTTCAGGGGATGCTGCCAACTGTGCACTCAGTCACCCACAAATAACACCCTTGGAGTGAAATTGCCAGCTGCATACATTTTACTGTAACATTGCTTCACTTTTTCCAAAGATTTTCTTTCCTCCATGTGGTTGCCCAGACCAATCCATGTGCTTATTGGCATAATATGAAACATGGAAACAATTAGAAACCACATTCTAGGGCAGGAAAATGGCTTGCTACAGAATCAATGAACTATGCAGAACTTGAGAGGACTTGGCAGTTCCAATGGAAACTGAAATAAAACTCACAGTACCTTTTATCACAGCACATTCTCCAGTGGTTTTAAAATGAGTTGTGTATTTCAGGCAGCTATCATACTTTATTTTAAAAACCTTAGATTTTAGTCTTTTTGTTTATTTGTTTCTTGAATTACCCTAGTGAAACTCATCAAAATCACTCAGTTTACACCTTTTTTTTTTTCCGTGTTGGTTGATGGTTAGTTTTAGTTGTTAGTTTGACACAACATAGAATCGACTGGGAATAAGTTGTCAATGAGAGATTTCCTAGATCAGGTTGGCCTTCGTGTATGTTTATGGGAGAATATCTTGACAATACTATTGTGGTAGGAAGACCCACATCATTCCCTAGAAAGGCAGGAGGTCCTGAATTGTGGAAGAAGAGAAAAGTGACAGAAGTGAATGTATGGATTGCTTTCAGCTCTTAACTCTCGGTACAATGTGATAGGTGCTTCAAACTTGACTTTCAGGTAATGATGGACCACAGCCTGGAATCGTAAGCTAAAATAAACAGTCTTCTCTACATTACTTTAGGAAATGAAGCAAGATAACTATGTGCACAAAGAACGCAAATATTGACTGAGAATGAAGAGAGTCAATACACGTGGAAAATCAAAGAACTTGAATTTTCCACTTGAACAGCCTGGATTCCAGACAGCATTGCTATTCTGCAAGGACTGTTTTGGCTATTCATATACTAAGAACTGTCAATTTCTTAGCAAAAGGCCAATGAAACTTGTAGTTTAAACAATTGAGCATTGCTTTTCTCTCAGGGACAGGTCCTAACTCTGAAGGCCACAGTAATATTGGTAAACCATAGGCATCCATGAAAGTAAACCAGACAGAGACGAAACAGAAAGATTAGAAAGATATCAGTTCCCGTAAGAAAATATGGTTCAGAGAGAATGCAAACTGAAATAAACAGAAATGTGGTCCATATTACCTTCAGTGACAACTATCACTACATGCGACCCATGTCTGTATGACTCACGGTTTCCATACTGTATCATATTGCAATGAAAGCAACAGGCAGAAAAGAATGTCCTTTGCAAAATTCACTTTCATAAAAATTAACAAATCCACACTGTTAAGATATGAATTCTGAAGATTATGTCCAGAGAGGAAAGCCAGTACAAAAGGCAGTGGTAGTCTACACTCCATTTCTAGTTGAGGACAACTCAGAGGTGAGCCACCAGCTAGAGTGGATGGAAATTAACAAGTGTGGTGGTTCTATGAGGTTGTTCAGGATTCCCTGTTAAACACATAGAAACAAATTAATTTAATTTGGGAACAAAAATGGTATTTAGAAGCCAGCTTTGAAGCAAAAATAGTAGAGGAAGCAACCCTCTAACTAAACCATAGCTGAGGCTTTCAACTGTACTTCATCCTGAAACTGTTTCCGGTGGACAAGAGCTACATTGTTGGATCATTTGCATGTAATCCAAAACAAAAAGACGTTGAGGGGCCAAGTGATATGCTAGCTTCCATGTACCTATTAGGAAAGACTAGAGTTGAGATGTAGGCCAAGACATTTGTATACCTACTTTAAACAACCATTTTCCTGATGACACTTTCTCCTCTGATGGTGGTGTCCCCATGTATAATGGTATGCTGTTTTCCCTTTATTTTTAATTCCTGACACAAAAGCTATAGACAATAAATAGTCTCATTCACAAAGTATTAATGAGGCAGACTAGAAGCATGTGGGGGGAAATGAGGGAGACACAGGAAAAGAGAATGTCCCCTTACTCTTGAATTAAGCTGAGGTCTGTTACTTGCTGACAACAAGAATCCCAGGATAATATGAAGGTTGCCAATATAGATAAAATATCTCTTCTAGATACAGATATTTCCAATTAGAATGTTAAAAAGCAGTGAGCCTACCTTAGGGCTGACTAAGCCTATGTGACCATTCTTCACAGCTGTAGAACTATAATTTTCTAGGAATTGTAACAGAAACCCAAATTTATATATATATATATATATCTTCATCTCTTGCACAGTTCTTTAGGGCCATGATTTTATCTTACCAGAAAACAGTCCCATCTGAGACACTATTGGGACCATCCTATAATCTCAGTTACCAGAAAGCAGGGGAAAGATTTAATCAACCATTTGAGATACAACCTTAAAGCCACCCAAACAGTGTATACAGCCACTCAAGTGTTACTGCCTTGGAAAGCTCCTACCCATGCTTGAGTATGTCTTACCCACCCCGAATCACCTTTCTCTAAATTCCTGTTATTAAATCTGTTATTTTTTTTAATAAATTACAACTGTACTTCACACTGGCTCATGCTGAAACTGTTTTCTTTGGTGTTGCAGGAGTGGAGGTCCCTAAGGCACAAGTGAACTCAAATTGTTGGTGACAGTTCTGAACTATGTATCCTGCTGCACCACAACTGCCATTAATATGGACCCATGTGTACAATCCAAATCCCACATATATACACATGTGTGTACTTTTTAAAATTAATTGCATTGAATATCCCCGAAATCCTGAGTCTTAACTTATTATTAAATGACATTTCAGTGATCAGCCTAGAACCTAGTTAGCTCAATATTTGGTTTGAGGTTGGCTGTTGAGAATAAAACCTTCTTTTGAGGTCAAGCACAGAACCTTCAAGATTTCTAGAGTACAGAGATATACATCCCTGTAACTATTAACCACTATACATAATATTGTTGTTAGAGTAAAATTCAATGCACATTCTTGTCTGAAAGACCAGAAATCCATTCCCTTCTCTTCTTGCTATGGTAGAAGAACAAGTGGACAGGGAAAGGTGAAGCAGGAAGACAGGAGGAGGATGACCGACAAACAGATGAGATCATCTGTTTGGTGACTTGGTCTTCTTCCAAAATGTGCTGGAAGGGCAAACAAAGGGCTCTGGATGTTGTGGGGTCAGGACAATCATTGCTGTCTTGTCAAATGGATGATGACTGAGACTGCCCAGCTGCCTACTGGCTAAGGCAAGTCATCACAAGCTTGGGTACATGCTGAACAACCACAGAGTAAAAGTCACAGGACAGCAATTTAATTGACCTCCTTAGGCCATTTAATAAAGCAGACCGCCAAACTTGCGAGACCAAAGAGTAATTAATGGAGGGAGCAAACAAAGGTTCATTTAGTAACTTCCAAATAAGTTCCTCTGTCTGAGGGGGAGGAAAGGTGGCCTGCAACACAAAGATAAACTGCAGGTATTTAAGTCACAATGCCTTCCGCCAGGAACCGCTCATTACCATCAGATGTCGCAGCAGCAGTGGGGCCAGTGAGAACTAACTTTATTATTAGAAGCAATTAGGAAGAAAAGGGACAGAATTTCATTTGGTTATTTCAAAACAAGTTTCAGTGCATAGTTTAATGAAGGCCTGCAGTGTCAAGATAAAATGTGTGTTTTACTGAAAACAGCTTTTGCAAACGACTGCTTGTTACCAGCTGGTATCTCTAGGCAGAGCAAACCTGGTATGGGCGATTTACATGCCTGCTGTAATAGAATAGTTCAGCTGCCTCAGCTTCATAGGCATGTCATAGTGGATGACCTGGTGAGGAAGGATGTGCATTGTCATGCTAGAATGTTGGCCTTCAATTCCTCTCTGACCTTGCTTTCAGAATGACTTTCAGTGACCTCTGTGACTTTATGGTTCTGGGTTTATTCATAGGAAAACCAAAGTTCATAAAAGCAATCATTTTTTAAAAAAATGAGTTTTAATAAAGTATTATTACACTTACTGGGTTAGATATTGTTATAATTATTAACTCATATATATCTAAAGATCATTTGGATTGGGGCTGCATGGAGGTTTGAGTACATTTATATGCTTACTTGGTTTTGCATGTAATGTATACAACAAATACTGTTTTCAAAGCCTTAGACATTAATGTATCAGTTTATATGGAATTATATACTTTCAAAGATCTCACTGTTTATTTAGGTTTGCTAAAACAGCACAATACTATACCACTTTACTTCTCAACTTTAAGGTAGCCTTGTACATTTCTAGCATTTTCCTATAAATAAACTTTACCAGATAAATTATCTGGGTAGCCTTAAATCTCCTGTCATCAATACAGTTAGACTAAGGAACACAGCCATATAGTAAACTTGGGAGAACACATAAAGTATCTCATTAGTCTCTTACATGAGAAACTGGGTTTTGGCTTGTAAGCATGCTTGACGAAAGAGAAGGAAGCCTTTCACATGAGGTCTCAAAGTCATCATGGATGTTCCCCATGTTTCAGTGACAGAATTCAGAGACCTATTTGTTAAATTCTCAAAGTTAAACTTGGTTTTCATCAGTCACATATGGAAGCTGTGGGTTCCCTAGGGAATATGGCATACTGCCTATGTGCTATGTTTTAGATTTCCAAACCAACAGTATTTAACTAATGTTCTGTGGACTATAATATTGAACCCATACAATGACTGAAACTCTTCTCGAAGACCTTAATGAGCAATGACTTGCTACTAAAAACTAGTCATTTTGGTGAAGCCTAAATTCATAAATGCCCTCCACACATTTTCTCAGCTATGTTTAAAACTGCATCATTCTCTGGCTACCCTGAGTTAAACTGTGCCAATTTCAATAATTTAAGTACATCCCCTTTTCAAGGATTTTAGATCTTGTTTACAGACTATGAGCAAGAAAAAGGTGAAAATGTGGGAGGTACATATGGGTAAAAATCTTTATGGGTTCTTGTTCAAAGCTAATATTCATTTTTCTCTAACCAAAGAGATTATATCTTCAGATATCACTTCCGTTTCACTGTACCAATGATGACTATCCTAACATGTGAGCATTTCCTTTTTAAAAAGACTTAGAAGCTTTACTTTTCTGTTTGTTTTTTTTAGGGGAGGATCTACTTGTGTGTCCCTGGCTGGCACACATATCAAACCCTGCATCCTGCATCAGCCTTCTGGGTGTTGTGATAAAGGACATGAGACACCATACCCATCCTTCCTCCAAAGAGTTTGAACATCCTTGAATTCTTGGATGAAGTTCTTCTAAATTCAGTGTATGAGTTTCTTCTTGGTAAATCTCATTAGTGCACACCTCTATAGGCGTGGTGGGTTTCAGAGTGGTGGTGGAGATATTGCTTCAGTCTTTCATATTTGTTTGTATTTGTGAACGATATCTAGGCATTTGCACTTGTTTTCTGAGCAGAGAGCACTTGTGTCTGACAATGACAGAAGAGGTTGGGGCAGAGAATGACACTTGTGGGCTGGCTTGGGCCTGGCTAGACCATGCTGAAGGACATGAAGAATTGGGCTGGGTGGGGAGCATGGGCAGAAGAGTTTTGAAAAATAGTTTAATCAGAGTTTTTGACATCCATTTTCAATGACTGATTGTCAAGAGTGCTACCTTAGGGGAAAAGTAGCTCCCGAATAGAATGGAACACACAGCACAGAGACTATGAATGGAGGATTTTGAAAAAGTAGACACTCATCCTTACCCTTGACCTTTCTTCCAGCTTTGTCATCATGACAACTGTGGCACTCCGTTGCTCCCATATCATTCTCCAAAAGTCCCCAAATGTCTCAGGAAGCGATCCCTGTGTTGCAATATAAGCATTTTGCTTCCTATACCCATCTATGTAGTTTGCATTAACATAGTCACTTCCTGGGATACCTGCAAAACATGAAGTTATTAGTCAACCAGTTGACAAAACTCATAGCAGGGAACAGCATGGCTCAGATTTAACAGTGATGTTATGTTACTATACCATATATGGCACTAGGAGTTCCAATATGGTTCAGTTTAGGTTTTAGGCCAGATTAAGAATAAGTAGTACCTGGACATCATGTTAAACTATGCAACATTTAGAGTATTGTGTCCTTATAATATGACAAAAATCACCAAATAAAGTAAAAAAAAAATCACCCAGATGCCTGTAGAATTCATTTTCTCCAAGATTCTCTGCATACCAACTTATGCTGGCAATAGATAGTTTGCAAAGGTTATTAAATAATCTGGTAATATTCTCTTCTCATTTCACCCCATTTCCAGATAAAAATTTAATAAAAAAGCCTTAGTCTGAAGATGCAATATAAAGTGGAATATCACAAGAGCAACTAATCCATTGCAGGTTTAGCTACTTATACATCATCTAAATTCATTTAATCATCTCAAAAAATAGTATAAACTAATTCCTGTCTTGATCATCTTTTCAGAAAGAGAAGAAAATAAGCAGGGAGATGATGGTGCATGCCTTTAAGCCCAGCACTCAGGGATGCAGAGGCAGGTGGATCTCTGTGAGTTTGAGGCTAGCCTGGTCTACAGAGTGAGTTCCAGGATAGTCAGAGATACACAGGAAAACCTTGTCTCGACAAAAAAAAAAAAAAAAAAAAAAAAAAAAAAAAAAAAAAAAAGAAGGAGGAATAAGAAGATGAAGAAAAGGTACACCAAGTTGTCTACATTAGTGAAGGGTGTCTGTTTTTCTACTATTCCCGTGTCTAAACCTCCAGGTAGTAAGATCTCATTTAAGACTCACAAGGTTGCAGCACATGACCCACTCCATGGACTGCAACAACTGCCTGCAGACTCACTGTATCATCTTCATTTTTGTCTTTTCTAGTACGTTTCACAGCTAAAACTACAACAGGGTTAAAAAATAATCTCAAATATTGTGATTTCTGCAAACCCAATACTGACTTTCCCTTACTTTTCAAATTAAAACTAAACTCATATGTGCAAAGCTCTATACTTTTCTAATTTCATCTCACTCAGTTCAGCTCTTAATCTCTAGGCACTGGCCTGCTTCGGTTGATAGAAAATGTTTTCTTCTATCTATATCCTAGAAGATACTCTGTCTCCTCCTCATACGTAGCCTCCACCTATACCTGTCTTTGTAGCCAGGGCTCAGGTCACATTTGATACTCCTATATACTACTACCCATTACAGGTAACACACTGAGTTTTTGCTGAACTTGTTTATTGCAGGTTTGACCATAATTTCCATATCCTCATTATTCATCTTTGGTAATATTCCTATTTAAAAGGAATGAATGCATAATTTGACCACTTCCTATATATACTAAAGAGCGAAGATGTTCTTTACTGTGATTTTCTGACTTAAAGATTAATTTTCTATTTTGCAATACCTTTAAGAGAGAGAAGAGACAATTTGTGTTTCTCCAAGACCAGTTCCCGAAGTGAACAATAGAACCAATGTTACTCTTTATAGAACAGGAAAACATGTTATAGGAGCAAAGGAAAAGAGATTGGGAGTTGAGGATTAGAGCTACCTGAGAGCATCTGAAAGGCCTTAATTTACTGTGCGGAGACACAGCTTCAATTCTGCAGGATGTTAACTACAGACAGAGGAATTGTGTCTCTGCTGCAATGATACATTTTCAAATAATCAGAATCAAAAGGGTAGTAGGTTTCCTAGAGAGATAATGAGTTTCCTGTCCCAGGAGAGAAAGAAATGCTTTACAGGGACATCAGTATGCTATGGAAGGAAACACTAGAACACATGCATGGTCCCTTCTGGCCCTGGGAAATATGTGCCCTGGAGTTACAGAAAAATATTTTTTCTTTATCTTGGAACATGTGCTCCCAAGCTAAAAATGTTATATTCCCCTGATTGCCAGTTGCAATTACTTTGACTGCTTTTCTTATTCCCGTTGTATAACTGATTCTCCCGAGAACAATAATGACACTCAGATGGAAGTCACTTCACCCCGAGATGAACACGTGGATACAGGATATGACCACCATTAAGTGGAAAGTCTTTTGAGCAGAAAATGAAACACACAGTTGGTCGGAACATTATTCATCCATTTTAGCTACCCAAGAAACAGTTTTGAGTTCTGACAGCTCATGACTGATAAAAGATCCCGATCCTCCCCCATACCAAATTCCCGTAGATACAAAGGCTAGCCTACACACAACCCTTTGATTACAGCCACATGGAAGGCCACAATTTTAGACAGTCATTATTAAATGAATTAACTACCAAAAAAAACTATGAATAATAAAATTTGTGGGAGATGGATTATGAGTGAATAATGACTGAACTTCCAAGAGACAGAAAGAAGACATTTGTCCCTTAAGATTATCAAGTGGTTGAAATCAACACCAAATGCTTTATTAATTTATGTCTTAGTATTTTGAAAGAAAGGAAACCGAAAATAAAATAATGCCATACTGGAGAATGCTGATCATCAGGCCACATGCCCACTCTAAAGATAATGCCAAGTATCTTCTTCCATTTTGATGCTGTCAGTGCGAGGGTGTTCTAGAACAAACCTCTGTGTCTAGCATGATCCTCTCTTTATCCACACTAGCAGAGTGCTGGGTCAGACAAGTTCTCTCAGCCCGACAGTAGGAGATGCAAGTGTTACTTTCCCAGGAGATCTGGTGTCTACTGAGTCTTATGTTCAACACCCTTTCCTGAGCTGTGCACAGGATGTGAAGAGACTGTAGGAAAGGTGATACCCTATCCTTCTAAAACTACTAACTCCAGCATGGAAACTGCGTTTAACATCAGGCAGTTTCACATCAGTTTTCAGTATGACATATTCACGAATGTTTTCCAAGCAATCCTGGGAAAAGATGCATTCTAAGGGATTTCTGAATTTGAGTGCTATAAAGCAACTTCTCAGAAACTCTTAATTAGTATGTGTCTTCTGGGAGGCCAGATCTATGAAATTTGTCCACATTGATAGGTGACTTTGCAGAAGGAATACATATTAGTTTATTTAATTTTTAATGCTTTTTTTTCAGAAAATAATCTGCATTGCATTAGTAACACTCACCATAGTGTGCTAAGAAGCTAAGTGTGTGAGAATAAACTGAATTTCTCTGGGGACTCTGGGGATAGAAATCTAAATTAAACTGGAGGAATGAAAGAAAAGAGAATTATAATAAATTAGATTACATCATTCTTTATTTACTTGGAGTTAGGAAGACCTCTTTCAATTGTTTAATGTTAGGGTTTGACTTGGGTTATTGCATTTTTGCTTATTGTTTGTATGTGGTATAGAAAAGAGTTATTTAAATGGCAAGTGTACCCCAAAGTCTTTGCTTGTGTTAGTCTATGGCAAAATTCTTAGGCTAGATTGATCCTGCCATAGCACCTATTTTTTTTTTTAAGATGGGATCTTACTATGCAGCCCTGGTTGATCTTAAACTCACATAGATCCACTTTCCTCTGCAGGGGCTGAAGGTGTACACCACCACGACAAAATAGTTGGCTCTTTTTGATATCACTGCTCAATACCAGCTTAGATCAATGACTTGAATTTTTTCTATTGCTTTATTCCATTTAATAAAATAAGTGGAATTTTAGAATCTCTTCTATAGTGATCCCCTCATGCTCTCTAATTAGCAGTAATTGTGCAAACAGTTCCAGTACCAAAATAACTATCTCATCTTCTCAGATATGTGAAAGACCTAAGCCTTGGTCCCAGATGTACAGTGAGGCCACATAGCCCAATCCCATGTTAAACTGAATCTCCTCAATCAATGGATTTCTTCCAGTGACACATTGGTTACTTATGCTCAGGATAAAGCCCAGTTGCTCTGAGTCCACTATACCTAGAGTTGTAAACTCAAGCCTTTAAAATAGGGATGTAGGACTTACGAGGTCGCTCAGTAATTAGGAGCTGGCGATTTGTCCAGAAGACCTGGTTCAATAACCAGTACCACATGGCAATTCAAAACCACCTGTTACTCCTGTTCTAGGGAATCTGAAACCTTCCCTACTGTACCCTCTGAGGGCACCAGACACACATGTGCTACACAGACTAACATATAGGCAAAACATCCATATACACAAACTTTAATAGTGAAAGAAATAAAGCAGAAAAGTAAATGTTTGACAGAGCCGCACTATTGTGTTCTTCTGGGGCAGCATGCTACATATAGCAAGTACCAGCTCAGGAAGAATGAGGCAATTTTTTAGGTTCCTATTTTATTTGTTGGTAATTTCTAGTTACAGGTCAAGGTAAAAATAACATACTTCAGCATGAATGCTGAGTCCGCATCATCACCACCCTCTTTGTGGAGATAAGCTCTCCCTCTGTAGCAATGACTAGTCTAAAACTCGCCATGTAGATCAAGCGTGCCAGAACTCACAGAATTCTGCCTGCCTCTGTCTCAGCTGTAGTGATAGCACTAAAGGTGTGTGCCTCACCACACCCACCTTCCATTCTTTTCAAGGTCAGCAAAGCTTTGGATAGTTAGCTATGAGTTTAAACCCAAAGACAGTATTCCCTTTCTTCTCTTAAAAATAAGGTTAAAAGGACAGTGCTTCATAACATCATTTGTTCATGTGCTTACATATTAACAAAACAAAAAGATTCCAAACAAAGAAACTATGTGCTTTGAAAGAATATTTAACCAAGCAATTAATGACTTAGAAATAATTTACAACCTTGAAAGTATATTGCAATGTCAAGGAATATTTCACCTGAGCTACTTTGTCATGGCAGGGTTAAAATAAAACCTTTCTTCGATTTTCTTCACTAATTTGAGCAGGACTAATTAGGCTACAAGCCCAGATAACAACAAAACCCATTGAATTTACTGTGGATTATAATTTTTTGATCAGACTATAATTTGACTTGAAAAGATTTATCCATGTGTAAAGAGTATTTGTTGTTATGAATGGTCAGTAATAGTCATTCTGCATTGAAGCTGCATAAAAAAAGAGTACATGAATGATTTTATCAATACAGAATTAAGTCTTCATTAGAGGAATGTTCACACTTGTGTACCATATCATGATGTTATCTCTACTGCAGCCTTGACTTTCCTGAATTTATCCATTTATTCAAAGTTATTTTAAGATAAATTGTTTATTCTGTTATATTTGGTAGCATATTTGGTAGTTATATTTGGTAGATACATTCTGATACTCTTACAAGCTGACTCCCCCTGCTTGTACCTCTCCCTGTTGAAATCAGACTTTTTTGTGGGGCTGATACTGCAAAGCTCGACTAGAAGCCACTAAGGCTAAAAACAAAACATCAAGCAAACCAATGCCGGTAAGAGGCTAGCAGGTGTTTGTTCATGGGAAGGAAGCAGTTCTCTAATGGAGCAAGTGAGAGCGAGCAGCAACAGACATGGAGGGGAGGTGGTGTCCCTTCCTGGTGTGGGAAAATTGTCTGTATTCTGTCAATCATGTATTTTAATAAAACGCTGATTGGCCAGGTAGGAAGTATAGGTGGGTCAACGAGACAGGAAGTGGAGGCAGGGCAATGAGAATAGGAGAAGGCTAGGGAGGAGGAAACTTCCTCAGCCACTCCTGCACAGACTACTGAAGAGGCAGCATGTAACTTGCCCAGCTGAGAAAGGTACGGAGCCATGTGCTAACATAGATAAGGATAATGGGGTAACATAAGTTATAAGAGCTAATAAGTAGCCTGACCTAATGGGCCAATCAGTTTATAATCCTATGGAGTCCTGTGTGTGATTTTCCTTGGGACTTGCTGGCTTGTTGGGGTACTGGGCCGGAAAGAAACCCCAACAAGCCGGCCCCTCATGCTACACCTTCCGGCTAAGACAGACAAACACTTCCTGGCAGAAGTGGAAGTGGAGCAACATGCTGGAAGAGCTTTCACTGTTCCTCCTCATAGAATAACACCAAAACGTGGAACACTTGGTCCTTCAAATTCTACACGTCGTTAATAAGTAAAGTTTGTATGAAATAAACCATACTTCGACAAACAAGTTTATTCCATTTTTTAAGGCAGAGGAACTGAGAAACTAATGCCACATAATGGCTATCTATTATTTAAAAAAAAAATCATTCCCCTTCTGCCCTCCAACACACACAAAACCAAAATCCCCAAACACTGAATTGGTGGTTAAATCCTAAACAGAAATTTCTATATGAAAGAATGCACAGAAAGTTTACTTTGCTGACAACACTTGGGCCAGAAATATAACAATAAACACGAAGTTACCAGTAAACGTATTTAATTTCAAAGGGCGCAGGGTTCTTTTCTTTGCCCTGAGCCATGACACTACGCCTAGCTGCATCAGGGCTGCGACAATGAAGGATTTCCCTTGCAACACACAAGAGAAACAAGAATTTCCTCCCAAGACACAGTGTCCCTGGATTTCTTGATGTAGCTGTGACCTGAATTATACTCCCCACTTTTGCAAATCTCACAATTGGTTTTCAAATGCATTCTTTGCTGTGCGGTCACCACAGCCCATCACCTCAGAGCTGACAAAGGAGTAACATGCAAAGTCCCTGTGAGTTAGGGTCTCCTCACTGGGTTGTGCCTTTCTCTGCCTGACCTTCTGCCCTCTGCACTGCTCGGGGAAGGGAGCTTTGAAAATGGGCCCGGAAAAGGAGCTGGAGAGTCTACCTGGCTATACATACACAGCAAGAATAACCACACAGCTTGGTGAGGCTATCAGTTCCTGTGCTAGAAGAAACTCATTGTTAGAGAGCATTTTGCCAGAGGGCATCTCTGAGGTCACTGCAGTGTATAGTCTTGCAGAGATGGCTTATATTCATAAGGATGCGATTATTCAAAAGCTTCATCTAGTAATGAGATAATCAGATCCTAGCATGGGGTAGCCTGTAGGAGACGTGTATAAAAACCACTCAGATCGTCTGTTTTCATTGATACTATGGGAATATTATTGTTACAACATCACAAAGCCAACACTTTATGAGAATGAAATGAAAGAATGCATGCACAATTTCTGAAATGCCAATGAGTACTGTAATTGATGCATAAGTAAATGAAATAAACCTATTTCATTTTATCTATTGATGAAAAGTAATTTCAGCTCTAGATTTTCCTTTCAAGTTCTACACTAAAAATAGTTAATAGAGAAATACCATTCTTTTTTTAGTAACTTCTCAGAAATCTGTATCTCATGCTCCAATTCTAACATCGGAAAATTCACAGGAGACACAGCTCCCTATAGCTTCAGAATACTGAAGTATGAATTCATTAACAAATTCTGTCTCCGTATACTGTAAAGATAATGAACATCCCATAATCAAATATGACACTGTCGACAGAAAACAAACTCATATCCAGGGCTTTTCTTACTCAATATTTGATTGGCTTCCTGAGTAAAAATGTAAACAAAGCAAGCAGACACCACTAGCAACCATCAGTTAGAAATGTATTTTCTCTTCTCCGGCTCATCAGTTGAAACAGGAGTTGGGTAAAAACACACCTTTATGCTACCGCCTCAGTGCCACGTAGGGGAAAGTTGCCATCCAAGCAGCTGTAATTAGATGGCTTTTAATAACCCTGAAAGTGTGAAATTCCTTCAGGTTTCTAAGGCTGAAATTCCCATCTTGCTTGCTACTTGGGACAAATTAAGGTATGTGCCTTTACTGCTGTTCAAAAATTTAAAAAAAAGAGCATTATGTATTAAAAAATAAACAAGAAAAGGATTAAACTGTGTCACCATTGTACATAATTAACTTGAAACTGTGAAAGCCTGGAAGAGTTACAGGAACTGTGCTGTCGGCCTGCATCAGTGATTGATGTTGTGGACACTGTAAGACAAATGAGCTCGGCTCAACAAATAATTGGATGGAACTCAAAAAAGAAAAAAAAAAAACTTGGTTTCCAGAAAAATGAGGTATATTGTCTAATAAAATTGTTCTGCTTTGATTTACTTTTTTGTTTTGTTTTTTAAAATGATACACATATGAGCATCCTGTGAAGTTAGGGGCTATGAAGTTAGATTCCCTGGGTCTGGAGTTACAGGCAGACAGTTGTGAGCACATCCACATGAGCGCTGAGAACAAAACTCAGGTCCTCTGCAAAAGCAGAACATTCTCTAGACCATGGAGCCATCTCCCCAGCTGCTTGTACTGTGTTTGTAAATAGAATTTAAGAGCTAGGTAATCCCCACACAAGGTGCCCACAGATTATTCACAAGTAAAGAAAGAACCAGAAATTAGGGGAAGAATATTTATTGAGCTGATAAGAGAAAGAATATATGTAACCTTTGAAGTTAGTCTTTTGTGGAAAAATGCTTTTAATTATTTGAAGTCAGAGTATCATTTATTCATATTCACTACATTTAAAATTCTTTTAGAATTTCCAGGTTTTTAAAAATATTGCTATGTCAGTCCCAGTCTATCCAGTTGGGGCTCAGCCTCCAGGTAAGACCCAAGGCCCCCTATTTCTTCCTCACTCTCCCCTTCTGTCACCCTCATAGTTGACCTCCATTCATTTGAGACTCTAACCAATTTGAAGAACGGCTCTTTCCCAGGACCCACATCCACTGTCACACTTGGAGAGGAAGCAGGTCAGCTACCAGAGCTCTCCTTCCCTTCCCCGTCAGGAGGCTTCACTGTAACTCCCTCTCCTTGTCTGTCTTCATTACTTGACACCACCCATAGCATTTTCCATTTCTCGGGGTTTTTTTGTTTGTTTGTTTGTTTGTTTGTTTTGAGACCGAGGAACAACATGAAGTTTGGTGGGGGGTAACTGGGTGGCCTTTGGGAGGCAACGAACATGATAAAATATAGCATATGAAAAATTGAAAATATATACAATAAAATGTAAAATAAAAACATTGTCACGCTTGTCCTTAAAGACTATGCATCAACTTTCTATACCTGGGCTGACAAAACAGAAGAAGCTATTTCACAGCAGGGCCATGGTATGAAACTGGCGAATACTCGCATATGTGCGGACATTGTCTCCAGTGATTGATGTGGGATTAACCTGGTACAGGATTAACTACAGAAGAAAGGCCTCACCAAGACTGGAGCAGCGCATCTCATTGTGGCGAGCGGAAAATCAGTATTACGGGAAACTACCTCTGGTTTTCGTTAACTGTTTTTAGTTGCATTTATCAACTAAATTATTCAGAAGTGGTGAATTTGTGTGCTGTTCACTCACTAAGGCTGTGAATTCCCATCTCATAAATAATCACAATGTTATCACCATCATCTATCATCCATACCATTTACACTAAGATTTTTAACTGTTTCTATTATGCAAATCTAACACCAGAAGATATATTCTGAATTCACATATAAAGGAAACATGTTTCTCTTGTTGAAATATGTAATTTTATTACGGTCTCGTTTTCATTTATCAAGTGCTAATATTTTCTTTTGCTTTATAAACAACTCCAAACACATGCAGCTTTCTCATTTGAATATCGCTAACTTTTCCATAGATCATTTCAAAAATTTTTGAGGGGAAAAATCTTGCGTATAATAACAGTAAAACAGACAGCACTAATGACAGTCGTGTCCAGTGTTTATTGGGCTTTTCCTGGGTGACAGGCATTCCTGGGTTTTAACTGCATTACCTCACTTACACTTTCTACTGATTCTAGGAGTAGGCAGCAGTAACAGGATCACTATATTGTCAAGGAAACCAAGATTTAGTGAGTGACTCCTCTCAGTAAGCTCCTCAGAACCAAGAAAAGTCCAGCACACATTAGTAAGAAAGATGTTTTGAGTTGTTATAGGCTAGTTAAAGAAGGTAATAATGAAAGGAAGCAATTATAAATATTTGTTTCAAAACTTTAAATATAAGCTCCTCCCATAAGAAAATAAAAACAAATTTTTATGGGTATTGCCAACCCTTGCAAGTCACATACTGAAACATAATAGTGATATTGATAGGCGGGGCTTTCTGGAAGTGGTTGAATCAGGAAGCAGAGTCCTCCAATAAGGAATTAGGATCTTTGAAGGTCAGGTTTACAGTCCTTTTCCAGCCCTCCCGGCACTGAGGAAACATCCCTTCAACCTGAAGCAGTGACACTGTTTGGGACAGTGATGACCCAGATCCTCAGCCCTCAGCAGACACTGAACCTGCTGATAATGTTATCTTGGACTTTTCAGATTCCAGAAACACACATCTAGTGTTTACATATTACACATGTGTGACAAGTTATTGCAACACCATAAACAGATTTAGATACATGTTCACATTTTAATAAAAATTAGACATCAGTTTGATAAGCATTAGTGTTAAAGAATATTCATATGTATGTTACAAACGAAACCTATTAGATATGCTTGGATGACAGGGTTATACACATGCCTGTGCTATGCATATCATGAACTCTCTGGCTTAAGAATGTCCGTCTTTTTGATAGAGCTAATATAGTAATGTTCAAGATTTAGTATCTATTTGCCTACCCAGTATCCTTTGATCTCAAAATTTAGAATAATCTTCAGAATTTTAGAGACGACAGAAGAGTCATATAAACCCTTGTCTTCAGACCTCGTCTGAAGAAACAGAACCAAACATATTATGTCAGGATTGCTAAATGGGAAAATGAACTTGTAAGGACTTGGGTACCCAGAAACCCCCACAAATGCGGGTGGAAATACACTGTGTAGACATTCTTTGTTTCAGGTAGACTTCTTGTGCACACTAAATCAGCAATGGACTCTGCTCTTCCAAAGACTCCCTGTTGACCGCGGGAAGCAGCCCGACAAGATCACACAGCTTCGTAAACTGGGACTTACTTTTCAACCCCAGGCCTTTATTCAAAGTTCTTCCCGATATATTTTAAAAGAAACTTTAAGCTAATAACAAAACCCACTCAAAAAGCATTTGCATGTTTTTTTTTCTTATTTGGAAAAATTCTCTTTGCCTGGAGCCTAACAGTAAACTAGAAACCTCCAGCTCCCAGGTTGCATCCTAAGTATTTCCAACTTCTGAGCAGTCATTTCAGCCAGAACTGAATGAATTTTAAATGAGAAACTGTGTGCAGAGCTACAACTATCACAAGGCCAAAAGCAACGCAGTTCTACATGGGACTCTGGGGAGAAAAGCAGTCATGTTTAGCTGATATGACACTAGCATTTTGACTTTGCCACTTCTCACTATTAAGAATATAAAGAGCCCTCAACTTTTCAAAACTGCACTTTTGTATACAGTATGCATTTATGTCTCTGAGTACGACGTGCTTGCATTGGCATATGTGAGAGACAGTTCAGTTGTGTGAGAGAGAGACAGGGCAGGTGTGCATGTGTCACGATGCATGGTACAGGTCAGAGGATGACCTCAAGTATCAATCTTCACCTTCTACCTTGTTTGGGGCTGGGGCACTTGTTTCCAATACACTGCATAGGCCAGTCCACAAGGCCATCCATTCCTAGAGGACCTCCTGCCTCGCCTCCTGTCTTGCCATGGGAGCTCTGAGATTAGAGACCTGAGCTGAACATCCTGATTTTAGGTTGGTTCTGCAGATTAATGCTCAAATCTTCATGTTTGTGTGACAAGCACATTACTCACTGAACTGGCTCTCATCTCAATATTTGTATTTTAGTGTTCTCATTCTATCTTCTGGAAATCAGACAACAAGCTTTTCAGTATAGATAACACAGTTAAAATCAGGGCATAGTGTCTACCATATAATAAACACTTAGATAATCAGACCCACTCTAAGTCCTAATTGTTGCTATTGCACTGAAAAGTAGCATTTAAATATTACTTTATATTTAGGCTTCGGCATCAGCTTTTTAAAAAAGTCTTTACAAATATGGCTCTTAAAGTAAAATATTAAATGTAATACTTCTGATGAAAAGTTAGTACTAAATGCTAATGAAGATGAATCATGTTTCAGAACGGAAGGTGGTTTTTACCTAGGACAGTAGTGAATAACTGTTGCTAACTATAAGCTATTGTAATAGAAACATGCATAAACTGCTACTTCTACATTTATTATAACACATCTGAAGGTACATTAAAATGTATCCAGGCAAAGATTACCCACAGAATCAGTTAGATACTGGTACACTTGGCTGTACTTCTATAAGATTATGACTGATGTGAGGATTCCTAACGCTGGACCACAGTTTCAGGTTAGTTATAGCATAACCTGGGAAATGGATTTAGAAATACAGTGCTTAAGTAATTCGTAATCACAGTATTAAATAATAAAGAGGACTTGAAGGAATAAAGATAAGTCCAGGCTTCAGGAGTCATACCCTCTACAGAGGAGAGTACCGTTGGTGACCTGAGGCAGCCGGAGGAATGAGCAGAGCTGGGTTCTGTAGGATGTAGGCTATCCTCTGTCTGCTCTGTTTTCTCCTAACTAATGCATACTAGTAAATGCCAGGTGAGATAGTTGTAATAGCATCGCATTGTCTGTAAGATAGAGTAAACCTAATAGCTGCTGTGATCTCAGGAGCCAGGAAAGAGAGGCTGTAATTGCGAAAGCTGCTCTCAGAGGAGCCAAGATTACCTAGATATAGAAATGACAAATGCCTCAAAATCAGAATCTTGCTCTTTATCTTTCTCTGTCTCTACTTTAATGAAAGGATAGGTTCTGAACATTTTACACACTTATGTTATATGCACATAAAAATGAGTTTCAGCCAGGCAGTAGTGGCACACACCTTTAATCCCAGCACTCAGGAGGCAGAGGCATGCAGATATCTGTGAGTTCGAGGCCAGCCTGGTCTACAGAGCTAATTCCAGGACAGTCAAGACTACACAAAGAAACTCTGTCTCCAATGCCCTCCTCCCCTACAAAAAGGGCTGCAGATTGGTCTTTATTTGAGAATAACTCACTTAAGTCATTAAACTAGTACCTGTTACATCCCTTGATCAGGAACCACAATTTTCTCATACCAACTCAAAGTGGCAACTGGACTTGTCAAAAATTCCCTTGTGTTTCATCACCAATTTTGCCAGATATGCAGCAACTGACCACCCTTTGTATTTGGATCCTCTGGATTTGTTCTGGCTTTCCTCAGTACAGGTTAATGAGTGATCTGGGCATATCAGGAACATCATCACTTTCCAGCAGCTTAGAAAGCAGGCTGGAGCTATGCAGGCTCCTGATCCCCATCAATTTACACTCTTTTCATAATCTCAATGGAAAGAGGGTAATTGTTCACACTGTTAAGTAAGATAAAGCCAATGTAAGTCACTGCATCCGTTTCTGTTTCTTCTCTAATGTCTATCAGATAGTCTTCAAAGTAATATGAAAAAGAGTAGCTAACACTACCAGAAAAAGGATTACAAAGCCATCATATTAAACCCTCAACCACAAACACTCCAGTTAGCCAAAAAAGGCAGAGCACATTAGCTTTTATACACAGGGCTAATTTCAGTTCCCCTTTCCATTTGGCCCTGTGTTGTCCAAGTTACCTGTTCAGGAGCCCGTTAGTGCCTGGCTGTGCAGTTCTCTTCCACAGCATTCTCTGCTCTAAGACTGATACAGAAGGAATGGCTGTCACCCCGAGCACTTCCAGGTTAGAAGGGCTTAGTCTGAGATAAAATGATGTTCCTGGTTGTAATCTAGATTAAAGTTCTCCATCGAGCCCATAATTTTTAATTAAATTCTTCTAACCTTTTGCATAACAGAACACTGGGAGACTTTGCTTTCTAGGTCAGCTCTAGATTTAGGGTATATCTGTGGGCACAGAGTTATAAAAAGGCAGGTTTTAATCTGAGTCAAGTGCCTCTGCTTCTGCACTGTAAAAACGGCCTAAGAATAAAGTGGACATAAGTTTCCAACTGTCATAATAAACGCACCAGAGTCCCCCGCCACCATCTCAACACCCTTTGTAAGATGTGAGAAATAATAGGACAAGGAAAATTATGGCAACATATCAAAATTGCAGGGATTTGGTACTGAGGAAAGCAAAAGCCGACAGGCAGCTTTCCAGATTCTCTAGCTGATATATTTAGTTACTTCCACATTAGCTTGACCGATTAAAGAATGATTTAGTTCCTCTATCTGTGATTTAGTTTCGCTCCTAATTTATTGTGATAAAGATTTTATAGACAAGGAAATACTATTTGTTACATTTTAAAATGGTGGTGTAGAGCTAAAACGTAAAGCCATCTACAAACATTTTCTTGAATTTTTCAACAAGATGTAGAAGCAGTTACCAAAGTGACCTAACCCTGCCTCAACTGGCACTGGTGATTCTTGATAAAATTAGTCAGTGTTATCAAGATGGAAGAAGATTGACATTTGAACACTACTGTATTGGCTACCAGTAAGAGACATGACAATATTTTCTAACATCAAAACTAATATGACACAATTTTATGGCCCATCGATTCCACTTAAGGCTATTTTGAGCCAAAAAGCAGGTTGGTGATACATGCTTAGCAAATGATTAAAAAAAAATTCTTTTACTCCCGAGTCTGCTTTTATGCTTACCAAATTTCCTAAACATTTTAAATTCATATTTGACTCAAATGTGCGCCCATCCAGGCATGTACCATACTGTAATGGAGGTAAGAAGGCAACTTGCATCCTTCTACTATGTGAATCCTGGGATCGAACTCAGGTCCCTGGCAAATGGCTATGCCTGCAAAACCAATTGTCTGAAACCAAGATGGCTTTCAAGCTAAGAACTATGAGATAAGGTAGATGCTACCATAGATTTTTTAGAGCAGAAAAAGAATACACACACACACACACACACACACACACACACACACACACACACATTTGAATCCCTGTAGATGAGACTGTTTGCACTGTGAATTCCTGAAAGAAATGATGCAAAGCCAGCACTATTCAATGACTTCCAAAGCAACTGCAGGAGATTAAGCAGAGAGCCTTTGAGCATGAAGAGTCACTGGTGACAAATGTGGTATGTGACAGGTGGTGGCTCAGGTTGCCTGCTATGACATGTGACAAGGATTAGGTGGCATGAAAAATAATATTCTCTAAGGTCTTTCAATCTAATGATTTTCTATAAGCTAAAGGACTCCTGAAATTCTGATTGTGAGGAATGAACTCCCAGATGTTTTAGTGTGGCACATGCAGGGATTGATTATTGGAAGGAGGGGAGCAGAAACCACTCTCCTGGGTCTGCTGAGGAACAACCCTGTCCGTTCATCATTCCTCCTGGAATGCACTTCGGACTGCAAGTGTGAGAGACGGATTACAAAGCAGATCCCAGATTTGATACCCTCCATGTTTCCAAGGCACTCTGTTTCTGCTAATCACCACATCAGTGACTCCTAAATTCACCTTGGCTCCAGTAAGCACTTCCAGATTTATTTACAGACACCGTTTCCTTACTTTTTTAAATAAGGGACTAGCGGACAGGACCCTTCTGAAAATGACCAGTTTGCTCATAACTATCAATAATCATAGGTAAGCTGAGTATTGATTCCCACATCAAAACATCAGTAAATTACCAAGCCTACATGGAGGGATGTTTCTGTCATGGTAGCAATGGTAATCTGTTTCTGTTACCAATAAACTGTACCTGGGTTTGAGGCAAATGTTTTCATAGACGGCTAACAATCCAGGCAATATTACTTTCCCATGCAAATATCTAAACCCCAGAAAACAGCAATTTGAATAATATATGCACTTTCTTACCTTCTATTGCTGATAAGAGAACCCTAGAGTGATCATATGCAATGACATTTGCATATCTGTTCTTTGGTTTGTTTACTTCTAAGTTTGAGTGTTCCCATGTGAACTGCTGGCCAGGGTCAATCGACTGTAAAAGACAAACAATGCACACAAAAGGTGAATACTGAAAAGTGAATTAAGGCATTTATCATAAGGAATGGACAAAATTAAAAAGAAATTCTAAAGCTATGTCCCATAAGGATGATTTCAGCTGTGAAGCTGAACACTAACATAACCTACATAGTACACTGACCATAGTATATATATAAGAGACATTAACAATCACCAATATTGACAAAAATGAAAAGTATCAAAACAGAAGTTCTGTTAATATTTAAACAGCAGGGTTATATCTTACTTTTCCATTTCCTTCTCTGCTGCTGTAGTTTAAAAATTTATTTTAGCATAATATACATTCTGGTGCGGTGAACATAGTTTACATGGAATACTCTTCTTGGTCTCTCCTGCTGGAACCACACACACACACACACACACACACACACACACACACACACTCAGCACACACATTTCCCAGACTTCCCTGCAGGACCCGTATGTGTGCACACAAACTTTGCATTGACTGGCCTTTCCCAGGCCTGCTGTGCACAGGCTCTGCTTCTGATTCTCCACCTGTAAACTCACATCTTATGTTTCTTTATAACACATCATAGCCAATGACAGGGCAATTTGTACAATCCAAACAGCTAAGAGGGACAGTGAGGAAAAAAAGTCAGTAATCACCATCACAGTCAGAAAAACAACTTTCTCCCTTCAGAAAGATTGGATTATTTTTTTGCCTATACTATTCCTTCTGTGTATCATCACGTTTACCAAGTCTGTCCCTTTTTACCCTAAATTTTCTTCTTATGTTTTCGAATTGTCAACATGTTTTAATATCATAGTTCAAGCAAAAACAATCTACAGTATGTACTATATGGATATGAAATGCAGTTTGCAGGTACCTCAACAATGATTTCAAAACTACATTCATGCTTAATTGCTTAATTGAAGAGCTGAAAACACTGCTAGTGAAGAAACAAGCTGTATGGTACACATGGAATATAGTCTACACAAAGGAAACCTAGAACTTACAACGTAATGGATACTGGGTCATTATGCTTCACAACCAGTATAATTTCATTTTCTTAATTGTTAGGAGATGCCCCCCCCCCTCATTTGGCAGATCAACTAGAAGGAAAGGCTGTGTCACTAAATCTGACTATGGAAGACCTTCTCGGACAGGCAGTGTGCTAAATGCTGTTAGTAACCTAGTTAAGTCCACAGGAGTGACTCAGACACATTTCAAACACAGGCCAGGGAATCAAAAGCTCACTGCTAAGTACTGGCAGGTAGTTACTAAAGCACAACGCTGCCTAACTGTCCAGAATGCCATTGCAGAATGAAGAAGCCCAAGAGAGGAAGCACATCTAAATACAACCATCCTTCACCTTCCAACTTATCATCCTGTGTCATTCCAGGACAATTACATAAGAAATCAAGTTTTAAAAATGAGGTTGGCTTCACATGGATGATAGGACAGATGGGACGCAGCTTACATTTATACTTGTTTTACACGGATCAAACAAACATTGATTAAATAATGCTGACTTGCCTTTGTGCAGCTCAGCACTCATCCATCTGTATCTATCTGTCTGACTGAACATTTAACAACACACAGCACTGGTCATTATTTTTGGAGCTTGTCAGAATGCTGAGAGCAGTAAAGTCAAGAAAGAATAAATACAGAAAGTCGGTGAGGTATACTAACATCCTTTATACTTAAAAAAAGAAAACAGAAAAGTGCTTTGAAAATCACCTTTCCATTATCCATGTTAGAAAGGCAAACAAATCATAAATAAGTGAAACTATCGTTCCCAATTTTTTTCTCCATCTTGGTGCTGGTGATGGCAGAAGAACTTTGCTTCTGGGTCCTCTGGCCTCTCTTGCTGCAGTCCCTTAACGGTGAATATTACGGCCAACATGGACAAAGAGCAGCATAATACTAGCTGACAGGGAAAGTGATTTCCATTTCAGCTTCATATATTTAACTGATCCACCCTGACTGTGCAGCTTCCTAATAGAAACTAAGATGAAGCCATTGGAATAATATGAAATTAGCACCATTTTGCCCAGTGGACTCAATGAGTTTCTCCCCCTTTGGGGTGTACCGCTTGTGTCTTTTTTTTTCTCTTCAATTCTCCCTTCATTGTCAGTCCCTGTCAAACAAGTTTCTTTGTAATGCTGGTGTATTTTTAGCAATCCTGCCCATCTTTACCCTCCTCAGCTAGACTGCTGGCTAGGATGCTTTCAGTCTCTGCAGAGTTTTGAAAGCTGGAAGTACAGCGAGAAGACTCACTCAACTAAAAGTTGCTTAATTGGCTTTTTATATTTTATAAACTATATAAAATCTGTGTACTGTCTTGTCACAGAATTCATAAACAAGAATGCCTCATTGTATTTACAATGTATTTCTCCAGGCAATCAATAGGCCCTTCATCCCCACAAGCCAGATATATTCTATATGGTAACAACAACTTGACCAAGATGTCAAGGGGGTTTACATTCCTGTCTGGACACAGGGATCTAGGTAGAATGACCCACTCCACCATGATTTCAAACAAAATAATTTTAATGCTAACAGATTGTCAACTCAGTTGCTTCTGGTATAGGTGGAACCAGATGCAAGGAACTCTTTGTGGGTAATTCAAAGTAAACAAGCAGTCTCAAGTAGACACTTGCTAATATCAAATACTTGGTCTTAAAAATCTAAAATTGTTTACCTCAGTTAGAACTTTGTCTTAAAATAAGTAAGTGGAAGAATAAACTACATGCAACACATGAAGTTCTAATTGTGTACTGTAGTTTCATTCCAAACCCACAATGAAAATATGTGTCTATCCAATTACTATAGTAATATTTGCAGTTAACTCATTTAATTTGAAATAAAACTCCTACATGCGGGTATCATGTTCATCATGGTTCTCTCAATGTAATGACTGCAGTGCACAGAAGTTAGATAATTTGTTCGTAATTAAATAGCTACTACATAGTAAGGTCAAATTTCCTATGCTTTCTCTCTAGCTCAGTCAAAGTTTACCTGATGGTTTTATACTCAGCTCTCTGCTGATTCTTAAATACAGTGCAGAGAAAGTTGGGATCAAAACTCTGTAAGGAACTGCTGATCTCTGCTCGTGATTCTAAGCACAGGACAGAACCCTCACAAATTTGCACAACAAAATATAGTATTTGACTGGCACTCCCTGGGCATGACCTTTCTTCCCCCTAGTGCTGTGGTTCTCACTTTAAAGCAACATTCTTCAGTGGTTCTCTAAATTCCAAGCTTTGGGCCAAAGGAAAAGTATAATTGCCATTTTCAAAACACCACACACTCCATAATCATAACTACTCAGTAGGTCTCTGCATCCTTCTTCCGACCCAAGAGAAAAACCTCTAAATGTTGCTTTAGAGACTCATCAAAGAACTGCCATAAAAACACAGTCATCCTAGGTTTTTTTGTATGTTTACAAAATAAACATCAAAAATTTAATTATATAGGAGGACTAGAACAACTATGTTAGTAGCCAAACTACAGGCCAGACCTTTTTATATTTTCACTGGAACTGAACTTTCAATGACCTAAACTTGTGGAGAAATCCTGGCTTTTCACATAGTTCATCTGGTTCTCCCATAGTGTGGCTCACCCGACGGCACTCTCGAGTCCCTTTGAGGTTAGAAGAGCAGCTTGGAGCTGGCTGCCAATTTATGCAGAAATAGTTTCTCCCTTTCATTTATTTTTATTCATATTTTCTCCCATCCCATTTGGAAATGGTAAAATGGTGTATATATCCATGTGAACAAAACACATGCTTACATAGTTGGGAAGGGCTATATTTTCCACAGTTAGCAATTGCCAGGAGAACATTCTTCCAAGAAAAGAACATGCATTTAGTTGAAGCTAACAATCCTTTATAAGCCAGAATATGAGATGAGGTGGAAAGTAACAGCAATGTCTGAAAGACAAGGGTGAGGTTGGTGTTTTCCGCTCTGGTTTAGCTGCAGCAGTTAAGTAGCAAGTCTGTATCCTCTGTGCCCCTTCCCTCTGTGTTCCCTCCCTCTTGGCATTTCTATCACCCGAGTGGCAGGCTTGTGCCTTCATTTTCTCTTCGCTCCCCTTATCTAGTTAGTTTTCAGCTCTTGTTGAGTCTTTCCCTATAACAGCGCCTCTGATACATGCTACCTTCAGGGTGTGAAGAACTGAAAGAGAATTTTTCTAGATTATTAGTGTTAATAAGTTGATATGGAAGCATTCTTCCTTAAACAGAAGAAGAAATGTATAAAAATTCATAAAAAGTTTATAAATATAGCATACTTGTTGAATGTAGTGAAAAGGTATTTCAGGTGGACATTTCTTCATGCAGAATTTTGCCTTCAGGTCACAGAATTGAATCAAGGCTTTACACTGTCCGATGGTTAAATTTGAAATTTAGAGTACAGTTTATAGAAAAAGCTAAACTTAATATGTAAAGTACTATTTATTCTTCTATGTTTTTAGAGTTATGATATGCGAACTAAGTAGAAAGGATAACTATGCCCATAGTAAGACACTCAGTTATATGAGGTAGTTGATGTGACTCTCTGGCCAACTCTTGCCCCTACATTCTGTCACAGCCGTACAGAGAAATCATTCTTTTCCTGTAGGGCTCTACTCCTAGAGGAACTTTTAAATGCTCTTAACAGGCCATGGTGCCAGCAGAATGAAAGCGGTAACAAAAGCCCTGAATAGTCTTCACCTTTCTAAGGCAAGGCAATGTAGGCTTTGGAATTGGACCCAGCTCTTTTACTTTATGATTTTGAAAGTGACCATTTTTGAGTGATTTCTTTAAATTAAGAGTTTGAAAGAAATACAACTTTAGCATTTAGAAATTAAATATACCAGAGTTGTTGATCAACATGTTGTTGAAGGTGGCCACAAGCAGAATAAAAACATTCCTGTCCCCAAAAGTAATGTTGATAGAGATGACATCTGTGACTTGTGTTAATAAGTTTGTTTGGATTGTTAGCTTTTATCTCCTACTTTAGATAAATAAGCAACAAGAAAGGGGCAGACACCTGGGTGTGGTGACCCACCTCTAATCCTAGCACTTGGGAGGTCAGTCTGGTCTAATTAGCAAGATACAGGGTATGGAGACATTCATAGATCATTTGTAAGGACTGTGTAATGGAAAAGGATTTTAAGAACACAGTTTACATACCAGTATTTTTTGTGATATTTGAAAACATGAAACACTTAAATGATTTGCAGACAACTTTCAGGCAGAAAAATTCTTTTAAGAAATTATTTAATTTTCTCCAAGTAAAGAGATATACTAGACTGAATTGATACAACATGACCATAAAGGTTTATAAGAATAAACCACTTGATTAGCAATCAATTTAAAGACTAGGATATTTATTAAGTAAATTAGGTTATACATTCTCAGGAACCCTGTGGAGTTTGATGGTTGTATTCTACTAAAAAACAATCATCTATTAAGTATAATCCATGTGCATCATTAAATTAATTCGCACACAAACCTTCCCTTTCCTGAAGGCACCAGGTCACCAGACCGCCAGGTTTTAGTATGAAATGGTACTGAATAAAAAGGATAATCACTGTTTCCTAATACTGCTTAATCTGTATCAGTTCTCAAGGATGAAGGCAAAGCATTTGTTGAAAAGTTTTAACTGAAAAATAGCTTATCGTATCTCTCCTCCATGTCTCACTGAGTGGGATCCAAACAGCCCCTGTAGACCACAACTTAGCAAGAGGGTAGAATTCTTTCCCCCATCATTCCAATTGTGTCTGCCTCCACATGGGATTATAAAAGGTAAGCAGCTGCTTTGTCATTACTACAAGGCAAGTCATTTTTCGCCCTTCTGTTATTATGTAACAGCACGTCCAACTCCATCATTTGGAGCCTCATCTACTTTTCAGCAGAGATAACAAAGCAGAGCCAAGTAGCTACATGCATTGCTTACTTTCCCCTTTCCACTTGGAAATGGAGGCCTGCTCATTCATAAAACCAGCACATTAGTAGCCTTGAAAGGGAAGAGCAATGGAAGAATGGATAGCTTGATTTCATGATATTGCTAGAGCAAGGAATAAACAACACTCCAAGGAAAACAGCAGATATAAATCATAATGAGGTTGATAAAAGACATTAGTGGTCTCTAATCAATACTATTATTTCCTCAAAAAATGTAGAAAGTTTTAATGAGATTTTTAAACATCATTTTGTTTTACTTTGTATCCTGTAGTTAAAATATGTGCTGGCCTTTCAGTATGGTTTTTGTTTGCCATTTATTTATTAGGAAGGGTTTTTTCTCATTTTACTTTGCTTTGTGTTAAATCATTTATCCATTCTCATACAAAGAGATGAACTTCGAAACTGAAAAATAAGACTTTTGTTAATGTTTAATCAATACCTTGTTTTTCGGGTCAGAAAATTAAACATTAAACATCCAAAAAGGAAATAAGAGAAATTGATGCTTTCTCCTTGTCTGTGGCAGAATACAGAGGATTACAGCCATCAGTTAAAGAATTCCTCACCTCACTCTTATCCCCAAATGTGTTTAGTGCGACTATCAGGCGACAGAGCTCTCAGCAGGTGCCTTTTGGGCACAGCACACACAGGACTGACTCCTGGCTGCTAACGTGATTACCCTTTGCAGGCAAAGTAACAAGCCACAGCACTACACATGGGCTTCAAATTAAATCACACAAGGTGGTCATTGCTTCTCATATCCATGGTGTGTGGGTATTTTAGGAAGTATTTACCCTCTAAGGTATCATGTTCTCTTTCTTTCTTCTTATATGTGATAAAATAAAGAATCGTCGACTACCTAACAAACTAAAATTTTAGCTCAATTTCATTATAAAGTGAAAAGTTGTGCCCAAAATTTTTTATTTAAAATACATATTGTCTTAAGACTGTAAAATTAAAGCATATTCCTAATGAAATATTTGTTTGAAATTGCATTGGTTATATTTCATTTTAACATTTCTGAAAAACTGGAATCAACTGAGAATACTGTGATTGGGTTTGAGGTTTATCTAATGTTGTAACTCCATGTTTCATACGCAGTGGATTTTAAAAACATATATTTTAGAATGAATATGTAAAGATTACCAGACATAATGAAGAACACAATGAGAAACAGATCAATCAGTTTCCCTCTTATGGTATAATGGTAATTAACAGGTATCAGTAAAGAAGAGTGGATGTAAACCCAGTTAAAACAAACTAAAAACTATTGCCACATTTGCCTACAATTGCATTTCTAAGGACTATTTATTTCCTTCCTTTTATTGAAAACAGATTCCTTTTTTCTTCCATGATATATTCTTATTGCAGTTTCCCCTCCCTCTACTCGTAGTTCCTCTGAACCTCCCCTCCCCTACAGATCCACCCATTTTTGTCTCTAATTAAAAAACAAACAGGTTTCTAAGGGAGAATAATATCATAAATATAATATGAGATAAGATATAATATGACAAAAAGCTAACACATTGGAATTGAACAAAACAATCAACCAGAAGGAAAGGAGGCCACGGGCAGACACAAGAAACAGAGATGCATTTGTTCCCACACTGTGGAATCCAATAACAACACTAAATTGGAAGCATAATATATATACAAAGAAAATTTAAAAGTATAAATAAAACAATAAGATAAAAAATTAAAAATAGAAAAGGAGGAGGAAAAAAAAAAGAGTCCTGACATGATATTTTAAGACACAAATTTCCAGAGCTGCTGTTGAATCCTTTGGCGCTGGCCATCTACTGCTGGGTATACAACCCACCAATAAGGGGAATTTGGTTTTTCAGTGAAACTCTCTTGGATAAAACTAAATTTCCATTTGCAAGTGATTATCAGTTGGAAATTGTTCAGAGCACATTTGAAACCTCCTCTGAGGTAGGATCTGCAGTTGGACAGCCAAGCTTTGTGCTTATTTACCTCACTATTAGGCTGATGAAAATAGCTATTAGCTAGTTTCTACTTAGTCCAAATATTTTGTATTGAAATATGTATCCTTCTAATATAATGTAATTTTGTAAATGTCAGCGTGTTGGGAGTTATGGAGAGAATCTACAGGTTCTGACGAGATAGAACGAATATGCCAGGCCAGAGTTATCACAAAAGCTGAGATAATTTTAGATTATATATTATGTTTACATCTATATCCCTAGTACAATTATTAATGGGATCATCCATCTTTCATTCTCAAAAACATCAATTCAAGTACCAAATTACATGATCACTGCAGGTTAGAGTCATCCCTAACTTTCTTGTACTCAAGTTTGATAAGATCACAGCATCACAGTCAAACCTGTGCTTGTGTGCCTCCATGTGTAATGAGACAGATAGCCTGCTTAGTTAAATACCGAATCTACTAACAAACCCCGTCACATGGACAAGTGTGCAGCAGAAAAGGAAAAAGGATTTTTATTCCTCCAGTACCCATCTCAACTTAACACTGAGTCTAACAATGGAGTATGTAATTGAGAAACAGAGAAAGTGGCTGGCTTTGCTCAGTGCTTCACTCCCATTCAATGTACCTCTGAGGCCACTTCATATAAAGGAATGCAAAAAGCATGGACAACATACATTTTTGTAATCTTCTTGTCTGTTTTTCATAAAGTCAAAATTTTAACCTGCTGCCATTACTATTTTTCCTTCCTTATTTTATACACTTACTTATTTGTATATAATGTACATGTGTTTATGTGTGTGGTGGGCATATGATATGGAGTATGTGTAAAGGCCTAAGAACAACTCTCCTACTATGTGGGTCTTGGGAATTGTCTCTAAAAAACTGCATACAGTACATGTCTAAACAAATGCTAACAAATGCTAATGCATTGAAAAGAAACCTGGAAATCATAGACACATAGAAGATGGACAGTCAGAAGGAAGATGTCCATGAGCATCTGGATAGCTACTGGGATCATGTAACTGTGTCAGGTAATGTTCCGAGCATCCAGTTCTTATGTCTATAAAAAGAGTCAAGTTCTAAGAGGAATATGACCTGATCCATGTTGGTTCTTGGTCTGAAGATCTGGCTTAGAGTTAATTCCTTTCACTATTTGATGAATATTTTTCCTATTGTGTATCTTCTTCAAACACTGAGCCAGGCACACACACAAAGTTTCCTGTGGATATGCTAGGACACACTACATTCTACCTTTTGAATTTTGAAATTTTAAGGTGAAAAATAAGTCTTTGCATGGGACAACTGGATAGTAGATCCACTGAAGAATAATTTCTAGTTGTGAAAAGAAATGTATAACCTTAGTATAACAGGCTGGTAAATCAGTATGACAAGCACATAGCCAATAATACTGCAGTTTTTCTACATATATATGTATCATATACTCCCACTAGAGGATCAAAAGGTAAAAAAAAAACATTGTATTTTGGTTAAAATGTATACATATACTTCACTAGATACCTACCAATGACAACAATAGTCATCACTGGGGTGAGGGCATTCCTATTTTAATCATTTTCCTTATCGTGTAACTGAATTCTTTAGTTTCAAAATTGGAAGCATCCCAGAGCTTTTCAAAATGAGAAGAAAAGTGAGTTTTAGGACACTACAAAAACCAGACATTTGATTTTCTTAGTCTCGTTGGAGACAGAGCCAATAGATTTTAGAATTCAATACTTGGGATTGTATTTTGTACAATCTATAGCAGCCTTGTCACTTGACATTGTGGTCTAGGAAGAAAACATACTGTGCGAAATTACCATCAAGAAGGAGCTCCAAAAAAATCAGCAGAGGACTAGCTCAACTCTCCAAACTCACAAAAGAAGTTTAAATTCTTAGTTTGAAGGTGAGGACAAATGAGTCAATCTACTTTCATCATTATACCTGAATCTAATAATTAATAAAATGAAGAAAAAGATATTGCTTCCCATTGCTGATAATGAGATATAGGCTTGGACCCTGATGCCACTTTCCTTGAGCCACACTGGAGTTCTAGTTTTGAAGTCTGAAGTCTTAATGACGACCCTTTAACATTTACGTAAATTATAAATTTGCTATCATAAATCTTAATTTCTTATTTCTAAACTGTGGACAGTAAGGAAAATAGATTAACTCCAGATGTCTCTGCCAGTTTGGGTCTAATGATATCCTTATACCACGGTCATTCCATTTCCAAAAATTCTGTGGTAATGAAAGACAAAACTACAGCTTTCCACGTGCTGAGATTTTTAGTTTTTTTTTTTTTTTAAATCAAATGAGAAAAAACCCCACAAGATCTTTACCCTGTACAATTAGGAGTGAAAAGATACATTTCTACCCACACAACAGAGCATGCCTCATGCTTTCTGCTTCTCATACACACCGGAAATTCTGAGCAAAGGACAGAAGCTGATGTCCAGGCGTGCTCCTTGGAACTGAAGAGAATAATGGAGCACAGGAGAGACCACTGAGAACGGAGAGACCAATAACTCACGAGTAACAGTCTGCAGGAACAGCTTTAATGACCAGTTTAATGGTTTAATGGATAGCACCTTAAAAGGATTTCTGGTACAAGCCTGCTGAAAGCTGGCCTTCAATAAATCTGTCATTAACAAAGAACTGGGTTGCTCCTCATAACCATAGTTTAATGAATCAGAATACAAGGATATTATGGCAGTTATCATCCTGTATCCTAGCCCTATCTGGGGTTTCTGTGCACTATTGTGGGAGGGATGTCCACACACTCCAAATGTAAGTTGCCAGTGGAACAGGTTTCCACCAGAGAGTGCAGTGCACATTAAGCAAACAAAACCCCACGGCAGGTGCGTTTATGTGTGCAAAGATGACATAGGAGCAGCGCCTGAAATTGAAACACAGATAAAAGAATGTGGCCACAGAAGCGGGCTTCTCTGACAACGCTTGGCAAACTCTTCAGAGGGATGCATTTTCAATCATCCTTGTTTGATAGCATCACACTACTTATACCCAGTTAAGGTTCTTCGAAGTCAGAGATTGCCATGCTGTGCCCTTCATGGTGCATCCCACTCACTAGTAAGTGTGATATCACAATCAGGCATGATGAGTAATCCTGATTTCAATCCTTGATGGTTTCACTCTCCATGTGAGGGGCCCTCAGTTCTGACTTCATACTCCACACTCTGACTTCACACTGGAATCCCCCTTCCCTAGACAGAATTTTCTAAGCATTTCTGTTTCTGTAAATCTTTGTTTTCTTCAAGGGTTTGCACCAATCCCACATTCCCAGTCCACTTTTGAGTTGAGCTGATTCTCAAGCATTTGCTCATGTATCTAACATCCAACATTAAAGTACTTGCCGGTGGCAATGAACTAAATGCAGTCTAATAACAGTTTTCTAAAACTTGCTTAAATTTATCATTCTAACTTATCCTTTGTGTGTGTTGCCTTATTGAAGGCCAGCTTTCACACTAGGGTCCACACTGGTCTGGAATATTCCATGTAGTCCTGACTGATTTCAAAATGATGAGCATCCTGTGCTTGGTTCCGGAGGACTGGCAGGAGCCACTACAAATCTTTTCATTTGATTGGTCCGTATTCCTTCAATTCCATGATAAGGTCCTTCATAGAAATACAGCCCACAATATCTCTCTGCCATCTGTGAAATCGCTACAGCAGTGTAGCTAAAAATAAAATACCCATATACCTATGCGATTTTCATATACCAGGTGATAAAATGTACTTAAATAATGTGAGCCTGATGGAAGGAGTGGGAGAGGCTTCAGAATATCTCCCCATCCATTATGACAGCCATCAGCTTTTCAACATCAATTATTGATACTACTGAAAGTGATTCCTTGGTTAAACTTGCCTCAAATTTGACAAACTAAACAAGGCCGCGAGTATGCCAAAAGATTAAAAATACTTCTTTTCAGACCCGACATTGGACATACCTGAAAAAATCATAAACTTCCTAGGAAATTTATCTATGTCTGTTTGATCATTCTTAATGTCATTGTAAAATGGATTCCTTTCACTAAACAAAAATTACTATTAGCATATCAGTTATTAAAAGCAAATGAGAACGTTGTTATGGCAAATATCTGACTTTATTTCAAACATGTATTGCTTTTAAAGGGACATTTTTGAGAGGGGATAGTCTGCTAGTATTGGGCTGATTATGGCTAATTCTAAGTGAAAGATGCATTTTGAAAAGAGAACAGGATAGCAAACAAAATACAAGGAGGCTAACCATTCTTTAAACATAGCAATATGGACGCAGAAATGCGTATAAACGGTATGCTCTGAAAGACAAATCCTCCTGTTCCAAGACAGATATTAAAAACAAGCAGGGCACCTTAATCAGTGATTTAGAGTGAGCAGAACAGAAGACGCTCTATATGATACTGTGGCAGTGCCCACATTTCTCTCTGTAGCCCTGCATTTTAGCCGGCTGGGGGAATTTGGTTGAAATTGTAGCCTCCAATGCCATGCTTCTCTACCGCTCCCACAGTCTACAGAAACATTAAGCAGTTCTGCCAGGGAAGCGTAATAAAGAACAAATGTTGTTCCCTAATCTCATTTTACATATGCTCAAGTAACAGAGCACGGGGGGGTGGGGGGGGGGAGAAATGACGTTCTATGAGATGGCTCCAAAAGCATAGGAGTCTGAAGTACTTATTTTTCTGTGCATGGAATGAGCAAATACAGACTTGGAACAATTCTGAGACCGTTGTTCCTGCTTTAACGGCACTAAACCTCTGAGCTTCCTGAATGCCGGGAAAAAGAAAAATAAATTAAAAAAAAAAAACAAAACTTATCATCCTTTACCAGTGAACACAGGAAATATAATAAACAGAATCCACGTTTAATTGCAGCAAAGTAAAACTCACAGCTACATGGTGTTTGAAACCTAGCAAAACTGTAGCAGAACAAAAGTTTCTTCTGAAAAAAAAAACAATAACAGAAAATCAAATCAAAACAAAAAACCTTGAACAGACCATTAGATGCTGAATTCAAGGCCTTGTGTACGAGGCTTGTGTACATTATTCACCTTCTACTCTAGAGTCCAGCAAAGTGCCAGCAAATATGAAGAAGTCAGTTAATCTTGCTATAGAAGAGCAGCTGGATACTAAACTCACAAAGCACAGAGGTCGCTAGCAAGGCTGGGAATAGTGTTTTTACGGTTATTTGCAAAAATACCTAATAATTTTCAAATTGATCTTCCTTGTTTTGTGTGATACATGAAAAGAATGAGCAGCTTCATTTCACGGTCTTGCTCTATTTCTATCAAAAATTCTAGTCCTTGCTCTGTGGCATTGTAGCTAGTTGCTGTGGCAATAATTATAGGCCAAACACAAAAAAGCTATAACTCTTTCAAGAACAAATGATACCAAGGACAGATAAAGTCTTAGGGAAACAAAGTGTTCTTTTCATCCAAATATTTTAATGACAAAACTGGAGGAAATTACTGAAGCTACTGGTGAGAGCTAACAGGAGGGAGCAAGAGATGGACTTCTCTATCGAGTAGCTTGGAGAACAAGGGCAGCTTGGGGTACGCAAGGACACCTTGTCTCAAAACAAAACAGGAGCATATAACATACATCACATAAATTCTTTATTTTGCTTACAACTTTACTGATTTGTGTTCCTTTCTACTAATAAAAGTCACCTACTTTAGGGCTGTAGAAATGCATCAGCAGTTAAATGCACGTGTTGCTTCTTTTGAAAATTCTGGTTCAGTTTCCAGAACCTACAGCGTAGCTCATAAACAACTTAGGGAATTCAATGTACTCCTCTGACTTCTGTAAACACTTGCATGTATGTGGTGCACATAATCATTAAAATATAAATATACACATATATATTTAATAAATATTTTTAAAAATAAAAAGCACTTGTTACGTAAGTATTTTTTGATGAAAGGTAATTTCCCATTCAATTTCCAATCTGAATTCTCATACAGAAGACAAGCTCGTATGATCGTAAGATCTACTACACTATATTGTAGTTTCCCCAGAAATACTTTCCTTCCTTTATCAAGGGAGTACACTTAGGAAACATCATCTGTCACATAACACATGAAAGTTCCCGAATTACCTCAGCAACATCACTAAAAGCAGCTGAAATGTCACCCCTCCAGCAAAGTGACAGAAGCAGACTAGATTAAAAGAAACTAGGATCCTCAACCACAGCTCACCAGTAGAACGTATGTGCCCCTGAATTACAGCCTCTAGGTAGCCAGGTTTAGTTATTTATTTATTTTGAAGATAATAGGAGAACTTCTGAGCTGTGACAGGATCAATATTGCAAGAACAGAAAAGAAAGACACAAGGAAATCAATGCCTCCTTGCACAGTAACATCCACCATTACCAACAATTAGGGTGAAATTTTTATTCTCCTGATGACAAGGACATCAACTAATTACTTGGAGAGGGGGTTAAGTTCCCACCTTGCCAGAGACAGCACCCTAGCTTCTCTGAATTCAAAGGGAGGCAGCACGTCACCGCTCATTAACTAGACTAATTACACTTCCTCAGTCACTGCGGCATTTCTGCTCTCTGTGCAGAGGCAGTGTTGAACAGACAGAGCCTTCGAGGGAGGGGCACTCCACAATGGGAAACCGAAAGGGCAAACTGATCTCTGTAACATGCACTTATATCTTATGTTGTAATAATTATGCAAACTAAATACAGGGTGAGGCAAGGCAGGCTTAAAGGCATCCCAGCTGAATCGCCTGTGACTGGGGCTTTGTCCTTCCTTCAGCTTCGTATGTACTCCCTGACATGCTTTCATGGAAATTAAAAGCTGGAGTTACAGCAAACATAACTACTACCACAGACCCTTAGGAAGGAAATGTGCAAAAAAAAAAAAAGTTAGTATGCACTACCAACAAAATTGGTCAGAATTTGTATCAATGGAATTAAAATTCTAATTTTTTCCAATTACTGGCAGTCTTAAAGTTAAGTTAATGAAATCAAAAGGGGGATTTTAAACAGACAAATGCTTTAAAATCTTAAGAGGAAGAGTTACATAATATTATTTTAGTAGTGTTATGTGACTATTTATTAGAGTGAACAAGATATTCTTTAATCTTAGATATTATATAAATGATGCTGGGTTATGATTTGCCATTTGTGGAAAGGAGACTGCTGATAGGTAAATGTTTTTATGATTAGGATTCACAGGCCAGTTGATTCAAGCACTGAAATGTTAAGATGAGAAACTCTTCAGTGCTACCCACCCCATCTGAGAGTCCCGACGCAATCTCTCTACTCCTCTTCTTTCCTGGTGGGCAGGATTTAGTGACATTCACAATTATTACATGTGGCTACAGAAAAGTTGTTGAGTTTGAGTGGGGTGTGGTGGCTTTTGCTGGTTTTGCTTGTTTTCTTAATTTAATTTTGGAGGAAAATGGTTCTGATGCAGGGTTTATGCAGTGTTGGCTGGCCTTGAACTTTTTTAAAGTAGCAATAAAGGCCCACTAAGAAAAAAAATCCTCCTGTTCAAAGGAATTTAATCTCTGGCCACGGGACCACCCTTAGGGAAGTGGGCTTAAACTATAGTAAAGAAATGGGCAGAGTGAAAATTTCTTTAATGAATGAGCAGAAGCAATGGTTTGTTATGGTTACAATGTAACCCAGACACCAGACCAGGTGGTTCATGGTTTACATTCTAGCTTGACCTAGTAATAGTGATGTGACTACGGACAAGTTACCTCACTTCCCTGTGCTCAGAGCCCTCTTCTCTAACATGCTATACTAATCGAACCTTCCAGGATGACTAGTAGGAGTTGTTATTTACAATGTATTTTCAAGATGGCTAAGCACATGAGTACTATCTACCTTGTAGAGCTTGTAGAGAGGCTAGATGTTATTATTATATCAATCTTATACAGTTTAAAATGAAAAGGATAATATGAAAATTACTCAAGTTGGCAAGAACAGAAAGAAAGAAGAAACAAGGAGAAGAAGAATGAATTAAGTATCAAGAGTAAGCATAAGCCTCTGGACAGAACCTCGTCTGATAAATGACTGATTTAACACTGAGCAAGTGAGAAATAATTAAGTTTTGATTATGTTGTATGTATGAATACTTCAACTGCTGTTCTTGTGATGATTATAAAATAAAAAAAATCAAATCTATAAATTCTATCAAAGTCTTAGTGCGCAGATCCTTGTCTTTAATTTTCTATATACTCCCCAAACATGATCCTATGCTCAGCCACAGTTTAGCGTTAGCCAAACATAATAAAACAATGAGAATGAACCTTCCCATTGCCACTTCTAAATTTGAAGATAAATACACAGGTAAGCAATGGTGTCCTGGTGATTTCGATAACAGACTCTCAGAATCTTCACACCAGCTTCTCAGTGCAGCATTACTAAAATTCTCCCACAAAGCTGGGCTCTGGGGAAATAGAAATACCGATGCATTGATTGGGTCCTTCAGGTAATTTTTTCAGCTTGTTTTATGCTCCTGAGTAAGAAGTAGTTTTCATGACTTGAAAATACTTTTGGGATACTCAGTGCTGACTGACTATCCTGGTATGGTGACCTCTAAGGATTGTGTCATCTATGACTACGCTATGGCAGTTGCAGCCACATCATAGTCCAGAGTCCCCAGGGAAGTCATTCCGTGCTCCATCCCCATACCTCTGTATTCACATCTCTCCTAACCTGGAGTCCTACAACTGCAACCCTCATCCTCTTTCAGGGAAGCCTCTCTCCATGCCGGCCTCACTCCACTATCCATTTCAGTTATAGACTTTCATGATTTCTTAGGAGACTAGGGATTCATCCCAGGTAAGATCACTTCTTGACCTTTGTTGTTCAGCATTAAATGTTTGTCAAATAACAGAAGCTATTTAAACAGTCTTCCTATTCCAAATAAAACAAAAAAAACATTTGAGATCTAAAATTATTCCCTAGGGGCACAGACAACAGTAAAGACACTAGGGTAGCCTTTGACAAATCAGTAAACGCGAATTATTTTCTAGATAGTTGTGGATATTTTAATATAGATAGATCTCTCCTTTTTTCGAAGGTAGACATTAAATATGCAAAGAACTCTAAGGACATCTAAGTTACTCTCCATCCTCTTTACCCCTTCCCTTTGCCTAATTGATTGAAAAACTAAAAGGAAATATGATAAAGTGCAAAATAACTTGTGAGGGGAAAATCAGAGTAGTTGACATGTTGGCCAAGTGTGCTGAAGTGATCAAGGACCACTTCTGCCCTGAGAACAGAGGTAGAGAGGCCAGGTGCCACCACAGTTTGTCTTAATTACATCCTAATGAGGACAAGCAATAATCTCATTTCAAATAAGAGGAAGCCAAGGCAAAGCAAAGTCATTTGTTCTGGATTTAAACAACACAGCTCGTAACTGGAAGACTGCAAAGATGCCTAGTTTTTGGACTCCAACACCTCTTCCTATAGCTGGTTGTTCTCTTGCAGCTTCCAATACACATTTACACTCTGGCTATAAAATACCAACTTCATTTCAAAACCACAATAAAACTTCAAAATTGTACCTTTTCCAATCCTTTCAGTAGCTCTCTCTTAAAGTTAAAGCTTCCTAGGGAACTACAGACATGTTAGGATTAATTGTTTCCCAAGAGGTGTGGGCTCCACATGAGAGCAAGTAGGAAGCCACTCCAGGGCATGTTCAGCAGTGGTCAAAAGATCATCAGCAAAGAGGAAGTTATATTAGAGCAAGGTCTGCAAACCGGACAACTATACCTATGTGATGTGAAGGTTCCCTGGGGTGAGTAGGGCTCACAGAAATAAATGTCAAACTGCACGGGCTTAGAAGACACCGCGTTTTATGCTGCTAAGACAATAAGAAAACAATGAATTTTTTAAGTGAGTTTAGGAATAACAACTTGAAAAGTCTAAATAGAATAGAGCTCTGAAGTTTGGTAAATTGGCTGCCTTCTGAGTTCTTAATATCTGCATGAGTTCAGCAGGAATGAAAGACTCAGCACAGATCAACACTCTGATTTTGGCCAGTGCTTCTGAGATGAGCTGCTGTGTCTTTGTGTCCTGCTACATTTGTTTACAAGATACAGAATGACAGCCAGCTGGGAAGGGATTCTCTGTTCTGTTACATCTTGGTTGGTGAGGTTGTTTCTTAACTATGGACCAAAGAGAGCATCTTCTCAGACTGCCAACTGCCAGGTCTATCTTTCTTGTCCATCTTCCATGGCCACATAGGGAGTTTAATCAATAGGCACTTTTGAGTTAAATCTAAAGAGTCTGCATTAAAATGCACTCACTTCTGTGTGATCTAAAGATAATAACTGTCTATTTTCTGAAAGAAAGGGGTCTGAAAATAAGCCTGTGCTGCTGATAGACCAGGTGGAGATGTAGATTAGGAAAGCAGCTCTTTTTACTCAAGACAGTCTTTGTTCTATGGGATCCTGTTGTTGGTTATAGCAATTTTGATCACAAGAAAGAGGTGTGTGTGTGTGTGTGTGTGTGTGTGTGTGTGTGTGTGTGTGTGTGAACTGACGGTTTATTTCAAAATTCATCCAGGCATACACTTTGGCTAATCATTTGCTGTATGCCCAATGGCAAGCTTGTCAGCATGTGGCCAACAACATGCTGAGACGTCTTGACACTTGACTAGGAAAGTCAGAACACAGCAAGGCTCTGAAATGTAGGAAAGGAAACAGTAACAGCTAATGGTGCTGGCTTAAGCTGCGGAGATTTCTTTATTCTTCCCTATTATATCATGTTTTACTGGATCCAACAAAGCCCTAGGGATTGGGCCATGAATAGAAAGAGGCCAGAGTTTCACTGCTTTTAAGACACAGATTTCTGAGTCCAAAGTGAATGTATGAATTGGCTTGACATGATTCAAAACGTAAACTATAAATATAAGGGCAGTTGGAACAATGGCGGTATTAGTTTATAATAGTCAATCCAGGACAATAGCTAGAGAGCTGTTCATATGTGTCCTGTCTGTGTGTACATACACACAATCAAAATCAGGTCAAAACCTAGGGAGTGGTTTTGAATCATGTCAAGCCAATTCATACATTCACTTTGGACTCAGATATTTGGGAACTTTCCAGAAGTGATTCACCAGGAACAGATATGCCTCTCCAGCTGAAATGTCTGATGCTGCCGGGTTTTCTCATCTATAGTGGTATGGGTTTTGTTTATTTAAAGCAGTCACTTGGGTCATTTTTCTAATATTCTGTAATAAACATGTTTTCTTATAAAAAAAAAGACACAGATTTCTTTTCAATATTGTTACATATCTGATTGGCTGGCATCTTATAGCTCATGACAAGATTATAATTATTGAATTAATGCTTCTTACTCAGTGGTCTATAAACTATGTGGTATCTTAACATTGAAACTATTTAACATGTAATGAAACAGGCAACATTTCTGAAGATGAGTGAGCATTTCTATCAGCAACTCCAATGGGCATCACTATGTACAAAGCCTATTTTCATGTACCGAAGCCAAGGTCTAAATTGTGGTAATCTGACACCAAGGCCTGTGCAGTTTCCCACTCTTCCGTATTAGTTCTACTGTTTGGCTCAATAAAAAGAATACCCTAAGTGGCAGGGAGAGGAATCAAGACCCAACTTGAGGAATAGATGTATTATATTCTATGAAAGTAGGAAAGAATCCTTCCTCACAATTCTTCAGCTTCAGGAGAATCTCACATCGACTAGTAAGTTTAGATGTTCGTCTTCCCCAACTTGAATTATCAATACCAGTGAGTAAAACATTTGCACTCCTTTCTTTGTTCATGAAATTATTCATTTTTCATTTCACTACATAAGTGACCACAATTTTTTTAAAAGTAAAAAAGTAGCAACAACAGACTCTTAGACAATGTTTCAATCTTCTATGTTGCAAAATGATAGGGGAGTTCAGCCAATCACATTTTGTCCGTCGGGCGTGTTGCCCTAAGGCAAAAATTTACCTATAAACCTGGCTTGTGCACTTCCCTGCCCTCTCTGGCCTGGCTCCAGCGTTCCGGACAGTTGGGATTCTAGTGTAAGTTTTCCTTCTGTTTTATTAAAGCTGTATATTTTGTAAGCTAGTCTGGCAGACCATTAATTACTGATCGCACCACATCATCAGCAAAAGAAGTTAAAAAAACAATTTTTGCTATCTACTGCTTTATTACCTCTGGGAAATAGAAGCATTAATCCCTAGAAAAATCTAACAGATTCAAAAGTAGAACACACACACACATGCACACCCACCCACACACTCACACACAGACATGCTGCAGTGGTTTATAGAGGATAGTTTTGTGTCTGTGAATGTACTGTTGCATGGTCAAATATATCAAGATCTTTGTTATAGCAAACATGAAAATATTTTCTTTTGTGGTCACCGCTTTGATGACAGACAGTGTTTGTCTCTTCTCTGGAGAAATACAGTATTTACAACTGGGGATAGACAAACTATCTCTAGATGAAATAAATACACCATCAACATGTCTTAGGAAAACCACCAACTATTCTGATGCATAACTATACAAGGCAAAGTGGTAACTACAGCATCTGCACAGAGCTCTAAAACCATACACGTATTGAAAGCACTAATTGGACTCGGTGGGTTAAGAAAAAACATATATGAAACTTGAGAAGAGATATAGTGGGTCAATTCTGGTAAGAGTTGTGAAGGAGGGATTACTGAGTGGATTTGAGAAAAACACAGTGAATAAATGTATAAAATTCTCAAATAACATGTAAAAACGTTTTTAAAGAAATTGTAAGCAAGCTGTCAGGAATTTGAAGCGATTTTGTTGGTCACTGTGTTTTAGGGCAGGTTAATCTCTCAATTCAGACCAGAGTTTTAAAAACTAGACTGTACTTAAATTAGGATTTGCGAGTTGGAAAAACTGAAAAATTGTTGAGAACCAAATTGGAAGTCAGGTTTTATTTTTATCTTCCTAAAGCACTTCAATCATGATCCGTTGAATACTTGCAGGAAGGGGGCCCTGACTCATTGGACAGAGCAAATCTGTCTATATCAATAGCTTGCCCAATCTATTTCACAGGAAAAAAGAGAGAAAGTTACCCCTCCAGAGTTAAGAGAGAGAGTTACTTCTACTAGTTTTATTAAGGAGGGCAATTCATATATGGCAGAAAACTGTACAGTTTTGAGTTGAAACTAATCTGTTCCTAAACCAGCATTGCTATCTCTGATCCCCTAATTGTTGGTCTTTACCACAGCTTCTCTATATTTGTATGTAGTATACACATGATAGACTAAGGTTATTAAGGATTTTTGTAAATATGCTCTGAATTATGATCAAAACCTGAGAAGGTTTTTAATCAACAGATTGATTGCACTGTAAAACAAAATTTCATTGGCATACTTGTTTAATGAGAGAATGAATTTCTTCAGAATGGGCACAATGGGACCTTAAGGCACAATCTTAACCTCTTAATACATACTTAATGCTTTTAAAGTAATACACATAATTACCAGCTTTCACTAGTTCTCTTTATAGGAAGCTTTAGGTTTTAAAACTGTCATTTACATACTTACAGGCATGATTTTCCTTATTCTCCTAACATACAGTTTATAGATGAAAAACTTATTATGGTATGCCACTGTGCAAATCTACAACAAGGCAAAGTATCCAAATCAAGATGCAAATCTGTTTGCAGTAAATCTCATGCCTTTCTTACCATCAAAACACTTAAATCTCACCATTGCCACAGCATTTGAAGCTCATGACAAATTTTGGCCTTCCACACTGGTCTAATTTTATGTCACCTAATTCTCTAAGAAGAACAGTACCATCACAAGTCTACTCAATGCTCTTTCTTACATACAGCTTCTTGTAAAGGCATCACAGTGCATCTAGTATAAAATGTGTTTGTGCATATATATTTATGTATATGCGTTGCTAATAATGACTGATGATATCTGCCAATTGAATCTAAATGTACTTGTCATCACAAGAAGCAGTGAAGAGGGGGAAATCATCTTCTATCTTGCATAATCCTAAACAAAGGATGTCATCTTTCAAAATGAGGGCTCTCTAGAACTTTCACCAATGTACTCCTAAGTGCTATTTTTAAAATAGAGAACCATTGCTACAATGGTTTACCAACTGAGTCACTTTATCTAAGGCGGAATCCACGAAAAAAAATATTTTATTTTTTGAGGACAGAGACTCATTATACATAGACCAGGGTAGGCTTAAATATATGATAATTATATATATCCAATATGCTATGATTATTGACATGCTCTACTATACCAGCTTTTAGGTAACTGGGCTTAAAATAAACTAGACTTCCAAATAATCCAAATAATGCCATTTTGTTTTGCAAAACCTGCATTGGTTTTTAGTTCTATATGTTTGTAAGTCTAATCAATTGACTTTGAGAGTAGACTTTATTTAGTACATGATAGATGATACATTAACATTAAGATTACTCATATTCCAGTTACTTTTATTCTTATATAAGAACATGAAAACTTAAAGCATTGACGATTTATAGCATTTAACATGATTTAGCTTTGTATTGAAGTATTTCCAGGCTACACTTTCATCTGTCATTGATGTCATTGATGGGACTTGATATGTAATTTGACTTGTGTCCTCAGGACCACTGTAAACAACTTTCATGTTTTTAACCTTTGTTTGTTTCAAATTACGGTGACAAATTTTTGTTTTAATCAGCTTAAGCAGTTTCAATAAACATTAATCCGCAGTGATTGAGTAGAAATAGTGTGGTGCTTGAAAATAACACATTTTTCCTTTTATTTTTTCTTGCTGAAAATCAGTTAAAAACATATTTAAATTTATATGCTAGCTAATAAGAAAATAATTTCCCAAAGTGTGGCTCTGATATTATTATATAAAGGCTTTATTCTTATTACCACAGATGAGTACACAACTTAAATATCTCCTTCATGGCTGTTAAGAAACAGTCAAGTCAACTTCTGCCCAGGGAGCTTTAATCCCAGACCTTCTTACTAATGAATGCTGAAGAGTCTGTGCGCACTATCATGTCAATGGCTGAGGTGACTCGGGGAGCTGCTAATGTCAGTAATGCCAGCACGCAGTTCATGGCTGCTTATATGAAGTGCTTCTGATCTAAATGATCATTAGATTAGCTTGGCATGGAACATTTCTTGAGACTTTCTATATTTAAGCGAGGCCAGCTATTTTAGTCAATGGATACAAGTCCATTTGCTGAAGAGGTTTGGATTTTCCTAGAAGTAAGTCAAGTGTAGGCTTATTGATCAACTGAAAGATTATATTTTTAATGTTTGTGGTCTATTACATCATTACAAATAAAGAATTGAAGCAGGATCATGAAGAAAATATACAGACAAGCAATAAATACTTAACAGTTTAACAATAAAGAACAGTGAAGATTCTGGTTAGTGAAAACTGACCCTTAAATTAAGAGTTTCTTTTGCCGCCGAATTTAATTTACATATATTTTCCTTCTCATTGCTACAACTCAATTTTTATTCTCAAGCTGCAAATGAGGTACTGGACATATATTAAAGGTTTAACAAGGCAGGCTATACTTTAGAGAAAAAGCAGTGAAGAGGTGAGAAGCAGGGCTTTGAGAAAATAAGACAAGATTTGGAGAAGTATTAATTTCCCAGAATGCTTAAAGAAAAAAGAAAACTATGACTGAGCCCACTGGAAAGAAAAAAAAAACCCAGCTCTATGTTCTATCAAATAGTATAAAAATGTTAGAATATGCAACCTCGGGGAGGTTAGAGAATAGCAGTAGACACCAATTCAGATGATTTGCTTGTCCAGCATAAAGTTAAGAAGCCTAGTCCACTCAGGAAGTGGATAGGATGATGCTAAGTTTGAGGATACCTTGAGAAACTTAATGAGATCCTGTCTCAAAATAAAAAGTAATTATCTACTCTGTTGCTCAGTGTGAGAACAGTCTCTAATTTGCATCGGCCCTGGATTCAATCACCAATTCTGGGCAGTGGGTGGGGGCAACTAAAGAGAAAGGAAGAAACAGAATCAAGTAAGAGTGAGAAAGACAGAGAGGGAGAGAAAGAGAGCTGAAGAATTAAGGAAGGCTATGTAGGTAGATTGCCTTGGGCCTTCTGCTTCACATTCTCAGATATGGTACATCTGAGATTCGTGATCTCTCTGGCCCCTCAAGGGTAGATCTGGAGATTCCTCACTGCATGTGATAGGACAGACTTTAAGACATGGTAGAGAAAGACTATCTTGGACAACTGCCTTGGAACCTGATGCAGCAAAGACAAAGAAAGGTATGAGGAAGAGCCATGTTTAAGACTTCCAGTATGCCAGTCCCTGAAATCTCTCCTGTTGTGTGTAACAATTAGAAGATTTTTATGATATATTTAAATCTTGTGCTGCACCACATAAAAAGCAAGAATAGTGATGCTCATTTAGTAGTTACACATGAGCAGGTTTCTCCATGAACCCTTGTTGCTGTGGAACACTAAAAATGGCCAGGTTTACAACATGTTGCTTACAAATGTCACAGTCACAGTATCCAAGCAAACACACACACAGACACATACACATACACAGACACACACACAGACACACACATACACACACACACACACACACACACACACACACACACACACACACACGTCACCAAAACTTCAAATAGAATCTTTAAGGACTCTGGGATTTTGCGATACCAGTTAGTTTGGAAACAGGCACATTTCTGATAATCTTGGCACTAGCATTCTTTCCACAGTGGCTGATGATTCAAGTATAGTGTTTTCAGGCCATAGGAAACATTTTATTTAGAAATCTCTTAGTTAAGGGGCCAGCAAGATGGCTCAGCAGAAAGCAGCCTAGATTCCCAGAATCCCACGCAGAATGAGAGAACTGACTCCTGGAACTTGTCTTCAGATTTCCACATATGCACATTCACACGTAACACATGTACATGGAATAAATAAGTCAAATAAAAAGGGCTACTTGTTCATGATGATATATTATGACTTTTTCAGTGAAGATTCTTTATTTGTTTGTTTTCCAAGACAGAGTTTCTCTGTGTGTATCCCTAGCTGTCTTGGAACTTGCTCTGTAGACCAAGCTGGCCTCAAACTCAAAGAGCTCTGCCTCTGTCTCCTGAGTGCAGTGATTTAAGGTGTGCACCACCATTCCTCAGCAAAGATTCCTACCACGAATAAATTAATTTACAGCAATTTGGAACACTTAGAAGTTTACTGAGTCGGAATATTTTATGGACTTAATATCCAAAGAAGAAAAGAAAGGACAAATATCACTCAATTTACACTGAAAAAATAGACAGCAATACCTATAAAATGCAGCTACTATAATGATTTAATTGTTTATTTATACAAATTGTATCTGATTTGGAGTTGTATTTCAATGAAAATACTGATGTTAATTTTCTAGACAAAGACAAAGGCATGCATTCATTGGAAGTTTTGCCACGTAAAGAAGTGTATGTATTACCTCATATTCCTGGGAAAACTTCAGGTTGTCGTTTGCTTTCAACCTCTCAATATGATCTGCAAGTTCCAAGATAGGGATTGGAGGGTGGCTAGCCATACCTATTAAAAATGAAGAGGAAACACACTTGAATAAAAAAACCACATGATGCTAACACTTCCAAAACACAGTGAATGCTGTAGTTAGAAATGGCCTGAGATCATGTGAGTAGTAAAGATGTTTTATGTGAAGAAGCAGGCAGATAGTCTGGTTACTCAAAGCAGGACATGCTCTAATGGGAGGATTTTGGCACCAAGTAGGAAATTCACCAAGCATATTCCCCAAGCTAGCTTTCCTAGTGTGAAAGAAAGTGTTAACTGCGCTATGAATCAATGAGGTTAGCTAGCAGGAAAAACTGAAAGTCGGGCCTGATGTCAACTTCTGCTTTGAGTAATTACTGTTATGCCATCTCAGACTCCTTCTCCTGCACTGTGTGAAATGGAAATTGTGTGGAATTAAATGGTGGAAAGTCAACCAAGGAACAGACAGTGAAGACGGCCTGAAGGGGAAGGAGGAGCAGCCTGATAGGAAACAGAAAGTGACTTATGGATAATCAAAGAAAACTAACTTGAAAAATGAAGGTTACCAGGGTAACCGGAATCATCTGAACCTGCAAAGGAAATGATGGTGTAAATAAAAATTAAAAAAAATGAATGGCTATGTTTAAAAATATGAAATGGATAGCGTGACACACCTTTATAAAGGACTAATACAATGCAAGCTTGTGCGGGGTTTACCATACAATGTGATAGATGAGGAGCACTTTAGTATTTCACAAACATGTCAGGTGACAATATTCACATGCAAATATGGACACAGAAAAGGACATGCACAACAGCTCATGACAATGGCTACTGACAACACACAGACACCAAACCAAACTGAACTTCAAAAATGTTTCCACTAGTAGCAGATTGTAGAGGCTGGGGTTGCAGCCTTCCATCCATTTCCATACGACCACACAACTGTTCAGAGGTATTATGCCCCCACAGGTCTCACTCTTCAACCCCCAGCAAACCTACAAGCTACTTCAGGCGTAAACATCTTTGTCCCTCATGTGAAATGAATTCGGGAAAATAAGCATATGATAGATAAAAAAAACAAGGAAAGAAAAGAAAAGAAAGCAGAGGGGCCAAATACATCTTAGTTCAGTCGGCCAGCTGAAGACACATTAATTTCACAGTGTTTGTTAAAAATAATCTGCTGTTAATTTTGATGATTCTTGTGTTTTTCTGATGTTTTCCCCCCCTCTGTTCACATGATTTGATCTTGTCTCATTGAGATGAATTTTGCAAGTGCACCATGAGAGAGAATTGCTGACTCGGATATTAAGAGACGCAAATTCCAGCTGGATTGAGACAGTGAACTAACATGCCCCCAGGGAAGCATCTGAAGTAGAAAATTAGAAGCGGGGAGCTCCAACTGGAAGCTCTGGTGATGCTCTGCTGTCACTGTCACTCTGGAGGGTAACAGGCTGGAAGGATGACCATTAGACCAATGGGACAGGACTTCTTAGGAGCGCTTTAAAAATGGTGTCGTTAGAGAAAGTCATCCCCTAAGTTCCCGGATCTAAAATGCCAAATTATCAATGGTTATAGTAAATTAAGTTGAAAAACAGAAAAAAACTTTTCTTCTTCAAGAAAATTATTCTGTGCTTAGCACAGTGCTGTGATCTATGGTGGCTTTGTGTTCATGGCTGTGAATGTCTACTCACAGGAACCAAAATCTTGGCAGAGACCCAACAGAAATGAGTTGATTAGATGTAGATTTTCTTTGTTGATGATATAATTATATATTCAGACCAAAATTTTGGAGGCCTTTCTGAAATTTTTCCCATGGATGGTAGGATCAAACTAATTTACATTCTGTGGTGCGACAGTGTGGGTGACAACAATGGAGTAATTAAGAGTGAGCTCATCCAGATGAGGCACTCCCCGGAGAAAAGAATGGAAATGCGAAAGCACAGAGATGCTGGACAGATCTGGACATGGCCATGGGCTGATGTGGACATCATCGCAGTGCTTTAACAGAGAAGGTAATAGAGACAAAGATGTTTAGACCTTTTCGAGCGAATCGTGGGAGGGAGTTATTATCATATATGGACTGAGTGGTGGTTTGGCTAGAGAGGGAGGACACAGAGCCAATCAGGGAGGCGTAGGGGACTGAATGACTGCTCAAAGCTGCAAAAGTAAAGCCAGTTGGAGATGGGAAAAGTATTAGTATAACAGCAGAAGACCATAGGAAACAATACAAGATGTGATCACACATTTACTTCTGACATGTGGTCATAAAGTACTAATTTGGAAGCTAACTACAGAGAAATCCAAACGAATCTGAGCTACCACTTTGAGAACAGCATTAAAGAACTGTTACTTAGGACTGGACAGTTTGCATCATATGTACCCAATTTCTAGTACAAGTATAAATGACAGAATAGCCATTTCACATTCAAGGGGTGAACCTATGAGAACTGCATGGAATAAGAAGGAAATGCAGGCCCATGATACAGAATATAAAGTTACTTCTGTTCTGACACCTACTTAACAGGGACCTGTAATGGAGCATCTCAGTGTCTTTATCTGTAAGACCAAAGTAGGAAAGTCAGTTAATTCTGGAGGGGCTCCCTTCTTCACAGCACTGATAGAGGCTCTAAAACACACAAGAGTCTTTCAGGAGTGGTTCCTATAAAAGGGTTTTTTTTAACTTATTGCTTTAAGTTATGGAGAGAATTGTTTGTAAACTTGAAAACTATTATTTACTTGTGTTGTCTGCTATTTATGTTTTGGTAAATTTTCTTTAGCTAGCCCAAACAGTGTATACTCTATATGATGATGTTGCCTTGCTTATGTGTAAGACTGAATACCAACATCAGTCTGCTGTTGCATAAAACATGAGATAAAATTACTCTAACTCAAAGCACTTTATTTCGTGTCAGAAAATACTCATCGAGGGCATGGTGGTTTGAACAAGAATGCCCCCCATAGACTCAAATTTGAATGCTTATGGAAATGGCATTAGGAGGTGTGGCCTTATTGGAGTTATGTGTGGTCTTGTTTGGAGGAAGAGCATCACTGAAGGTGAACTTTGGGATTTCAAATGCCCAAGCCAGGCTTAGTGTCTCTCTCTTCCTATTGCCTGATGATTCTGATGTAGAACTCTCAATTACTTCCCCAGAACCACGCCTGCCTCTGGGCAGCTATGCTTCCTGCTATGATGATAACAGACTCAGGCTCTGAACAGTAAGACAATCCCAATTAAATGTTTCTCTTTATAAGACTTTGCTGTAAGCATGGTGTCTCTTCACAGCAACAGAAATTCTAACTAAGACAAAGGGTTTACTTCAAAAATATTTCCAAGCAGTTTGTTGATTGTCCAGTGCTGAAAATGCATTTTAAATAATTCAGATTACTATATTCTGGATAAAAAATTGGACACTAAGAATATTAAGAAGATTAAGTTGATATTACTGTAGTAGCTGCTCAGCTTTTGTCTGGTAGCTTGATCATTGTTTACATTCCAGAGAGCATGTGTGTGTGTGTGTTCATTCAGAATAATGTTTTCACATTAATTCTCGGGTATTTCAAAAAACCTTATTGCAGGATGCATATCAGACCAATTAATTCAGGACCTCTGCATGTGGGAACCAGACACTAATGATTTAAGTTCTTAGCTACACTTTTCATCCTATGGAAATTCATAATGAAGACAGCAGGAGCCTTGTAAATTCGTTTGTATATTTTATGCTCAAAAATCACATCAAGGTTTATGAGAACAAAAATAAACTTTTTTTTTTTTTTTTTTTTTTTTTTTTTTTTTTTTTTTTGCTAGTGATATCCTCGTATTCCTGTGACACCCCACTAACAGTCATTATTCCTTTATAGACATTACTAGCAGCAAAGAATTTGAAGTATGGCTATCAACCGCTAAGGAAGTGCCAGGACCAGAACCTCATTGATCCAAAACTACGAATACACAACACAAACACATTTTTAAAGGCTTACATTGACCCCGAGCAGAGTGTTCATACTTAAACCACATATCTGTCAGATGTGATGCTACACTGAGACCTGTTGGTGTCTTCATAAGGTTGGAGAAAAAAAAAAAAAGATGGCTACTTTCAACAAGGTACATATTTGTGATAATAGTCACAGTGGCTTCTTTACACAAAACAAATTTTAAAACTATGCTTTTTTTTTCTTTTTTTCATTTTTTAGCTGAGATACATCTTGGAGATAATGGAGTCCAGTGCTTTTATTTTACCAACAGGACTCAAGAATCCAGGAATTGTATCTAAGTAGTGAATAACAAAAACACTACTAAGCTGTTTGATATCATTTCCCTGATTCCTGTCTGAACAGGAACTGGCTTTCTAGGAGAAAGCAGAATCAAAGGGCTGAGGCAGTCAGAATATACAGCCAGTCACCAGAGGTCACTAACTGTGGTACCATAGACGCTTTTACAAAGGAAGTGTCACTGGTTTTCCCTTGTGAGCAACAGATTTCTAGGACTACTTTCGCTCACCAATTTTCGCTTTTCAGGAAAGAAAAGCATACCTTTATTATCTGAACAGCAACACCAAATATGGGCGCCAGCTCCATGCCAGTCACACTTCTGAATGTGGAGGTGTGGGCGGTGCCTGAGAAGGGAAGCTACTCTGCTTCCTGTGCCAAGGGGAAATGAGAGGAAATGTGGGACAGACGGGGGAGGGCGTTGTCCACACAGCTAAAATTTCTCATCAACTCTCAAGCAGCAACTGCAGAATTTTCAGTGCTGACCCACCGTTTATTTGAATTGACGTGAATGACAAAGGTAGGATGCAGAGGAAATGAGGCCTTTGTGCTCACAGGCAAACACTATGAGAAGCAGGAATGCTAAGCACTCGGGTTTATTTTGTCAACAGAAGTGATGCATATACCTGTTTTCTACCAGGAGCTGGAAGTGGATGTTGTAAATAACCTGGTGATCTTTTTCTATTTGTAGGGCCAGGTATCACCCAAATTCCCCAGAATGGTTACCCCAGACTCCCCTTCTCTAGACCTTCCTTTTTATCTTTGTTTCTCAGTCAATAGAATGCATCCCTAGGGGAGCTGCACCAAGTACGTTATAGCTTGCTGAGCTAGAGCGTTAAGCTACAGAACACATCTCCAGGGTAGAGGTCAAATGTACTTTGCAAAAGAGTTCCCATGTAGTCAGGCTTTTAGCTTCCTCTGCACAAGGATTAAGAAAACTGTTGCTAGGAAACTTTTTTTTTTTTAGTTGAACTGTATTCAAATGTCTAAAAGAAACTGACTTAGTGTGAGACTAAGGACGTTTTAATCAGTCCAGATAACTAAGAAATGCTGAACTGAATGTCCTTCTGTTCTCTCACAGCTCTGCTGGCAGAAGAGCACTGAAATGGAAGGATTCTGACAGGGTCAGACGGCTTGGACTCAGGTGGTGGCATGCTCACCAAGATGGGCAGCAACAGAATGGTCGTAAGCCACCCTGATCTAAAGATGGTATGTTCATACATGTTAGAATTCTGAGAATTCAGCCTGGCTCTGGAGTTGGGGCAGGCAGAGGGTACTCAGACTGACACCTGCAATGTACACACTGTCGGTCCCTTTCTGTAATCATGTTCAGATTCCCTGAAACTATGAACTAACACTATAAACTCAAAATGCTAAAAACTGCAGTCCAACTTTGCAAAACATCTCTAAAAAGATATAAAGGTAATTTTGCTTTTTAAAATAGTCTCACAGTGTCCTTTCATTTAGAGCATCCTTCAAATTACTATATTATCCATAGAGAAATGCTTATTAAAAAGGGGCTCAGCAATTCAAATATCAAAACAGCAATGCTAATAACTCCAATATTCAAAATATATTGAGCCTTGATTTGTTGTATGAGTGGAAAACTTCACATCTAAACTCATGTGGTAGGTGGTAGCAGAAATACAGGTATACCAAAGTATATTAAACTACTTGACGACTACATATGGCATTTATGGAACAGAAATAACATTTAGACTTGGGGTTCATCCCCAAGATATCTCAGTTCATAAGTACAAATTAAAAAAAAAAAAAAGCTGGGTATTGTAGCTCAGTGGCAGAAATTTGACTGGCATGCAGGACAATCTGGCTTCAATACCCAGATTAAAAAAAAATACACATACATACATAAAAAATTTGTTGTCTCTAAGAAAAAAATATTACGCATCAAATAAAGCAAAAGTTCAAGTCTAAAATATTTTGTTCCCTAGAATATTATATAATGAATATTCAACTCATGCTTGCTTTATTTATTTTCCACACATGTTTAATCCTCACATTAAATGTTTCCTGAAACTCTATAACTTTGCAAAGCACAGTTTTTGTGGCCAGTATTAATAGTGCCATATGATTTTTGCTGTCACTGAACATGTGTGTTTACAGAGTCTCAGTAGTATGCCATAATTTTCCTGCAAATAGTTTATGATAAATGCTGGGGGAACATTTAGTAGGTATCAACCAAGGGGAAGACAATTTGTTTATCAAATCAGCAACCTTCCATTAGTATATCTGACTTAGCAGCCATTGAAAGAAATTCAGCTCTTTAAGGATTAGTCACAGTTTGAACGTAATTTATATACTAGTTAAAGTGAGATAAATACAACTACTCTACTATGTTTATTAATTTGTTTTATAAATTAATGATAAGACATAAAGAGAACTGTGCGTCTTAAGATATAATTGCTTCTAGGGAAAAGCAACAACATAATTTGACTCAATTATGGTCAGTAATAGCTTAAATAAAATATTCTCTAAGTGTATGCCTCTTGAATTGAATGACAGACTTAAGTTTTAATTTTATTATAGGGTTTGTCTAAATGAGGGATTTGAACAACTATGTTCCTTTATACCCAAATTTACCATTTTTAATCAATGAACCAATGTTTTACCAGTATAAAATTCAAGAAAGGAATGTTTTATTGTTAGGTTTTATGTATATGTTTACTTAGAATAAACTCTGAAGATAATAAACATGTACATATGAAGGTGGGTAGCATCCGCATTGATGCGATTACTAACACCAATGGACCAGAGAGCTACTGCAGGACCTCTCACAATCTACTTGGCTACTGTGCAGACAGTCTGCCGCAGACACCACAGTCTCTGATACATTAACTTCTCAGCTTATTTTTATTTTTCACAGACTATCAATCATCTATGAGCCATATTTTCTTTCAGGCAAAACACACTAAGGACAGGTTCATACTGAAAAGTAACCTTGAGCTCTGGCCTTTGCTTTTCCAGTCTGAGACTCCTTTGGTTGTGTTTGGGTATCTTTGTGATGAGCCAGGGAGAAGGGACAACAGAAGCAGTCATGTTGGTGGGGGCTGGTACTGTGCCCCATAGTACTGGTTACCCTTCCCTCACTTCTCCTATGTACTAGACAGAACACAGACTTCTCTCAACAGTGAACTCATTTTTCTTTGCTGGAAGATGCACAAATATGAGCACATACCTGTCTCTTCCTTCCTTCTTTCCTTCCTTCCTCCCTCTCTCTTTCTCTCCCTTCCTCTTTTTCCTTCCTTCCTTCCTTCCTTCCTTCCTTCCTTCCTTCCTTCCTTCCTTCCTTCCTTCCTTCCTTCCTTTCCTTTATCTCAGCTTGTCTGCTTTGGAAGGAGAAACCCTTCCCTTTTGTGCCCTCTCAGTGGATCTAAGGATTCTTCTAAAAGCTTAAATACTTGAATCATTTTCCCGTTTTTCCACAACTTAAAGATTCGAAAAAGTTGGCTAAGGGGTTACTAATTTTAATATGGTCCTTTACTGCCTTTCTTTTCTCTTTCAGTCATTCTGCCCAACTTATTTTGCAGAGAGAGGACAGTAACAAACCTCTACCAGGTTTACCTTTCTAACGTTACCTGCTTGTGTTGGAAAGATGTTTACCTGCCCATTCCATAACAAAAATCTCCAGCCCAGTACAGCAATAACTGAGGCCCTACTGATGTAAGATGTACTTATCTTAAAGGATTAAGTAGCCTACATTCTCCAAAATGCATCCTGTCTATATTCTGTGCTTTGAACTTTAACTAAGAAATCCACAGCCATGGATGACATTAACAAACATGAGAGCCTGCGTTCTGTGCCCAGAGCCTAGGCCATCCTGGCTTGCTCGGGTGCTCAAGTATGGATTTAACATCAGGAATAGATTCCTGTCTGAAATTTTACAAGTATGCTAACACAAAATTTTGCCTTAGCTAAGCAACAGTGGACAGCATTCTGATTTGTTTGTGATCAAAATGTGTCTGTGCACTGTTAAACTAACAGAATAATGTCATGTAACAACTGGACTATTGATCAAAATTGAAACAAAATCTGATTCCTTGCTGTATACTTTCTAATCAAAATAAATAAAATGTAACTTAGAGTCTATCACTCACAAGAAGTTTTTAGAAAGAAAATTCGAATAGAATCAGAGGGCTGGCTATACAAGGCGTTTCCCTCCATCCTGCACAGCTGATGGAATGTCACATGGCAGTGTTTGCTTGCTCCTTTATCATTCCTAACAGTCTGTCACACGTGGCATCACCTACTCTTCTGGGGATGTTCTGGGGTAGGTCCCTGGTATATAAATCACACTTTTCTTATTTCACTGCATGTCATATTTTTCTGGAGTGAAGACTTGGGTTATTAATTTCCCACTTATACATGCCATTAATAAATATCCTCAACTGTTAATGTTGTTTGGGAACAAGTAATCACAGATTAATAAGTATGATACATACAAAACATATTTCACATAATGAAATATAGAAAATTTAAAATAAAAACTAAGTAGAATCATAGCAGCAACAAAATCTAATCAAGGATCACTTCAGTTTATTACTTGAGAAAAATCACTAATACTCGAATAAAAGGCAAGCGAAAATACAGACAGTTACTTGGTTAACAGCCCCATGTTTAGCTCTTACCCACTGACTGTTTTTAAGGCAGTTCACAGTCACTGGTGAAAATCCACATGGGCTAAAGAAAATGGCCATATCCCTAGACATTTGCACTAACACTTCAGTCTGTTCCATTTGGAAATGGCCACTTATTTAGGATATCAGCCCATCTTCCATAACTTTGGAGAAAAAGAATTTATTTCAGAAACAAATCAAGCTTAAGTGGATTGTTCCTCCAATCTAAAGCATAAGCAAGGGTTCATGAATGAGAAGGTGCGCTGGGTGGGGCGGAATCTCCTGCATGATTCCTTTCCTTTACCACATTTCCTTTCTTCTTCATCATGTCTTTCTATTGTATGCCACCCTCCATTCAGTAACAAGGACAACTCTAGGTAAATGATAATTTTTGTAAACTTTTTAATTCAGTAAATTCTTAAATGTTAGAATAACGATACTTCAACTGCAATCCATGACAGTTTGAACTTAGCACACTTTCTCCCTAAGTGGATCTAACATTTCCACATGCAATAAAAAAAATGCATTCTTAAGAGAACTTGTGGGTTGGCCACATCTGTGAAAAGCATCCACAGAAGCGGAAGACCCCTGAAGATGGGGTCTCTTGAAAGAGGTCTTGCTATTTTATTGCTCAGCATCACCTATATCTGATAGTCGTCCTTGACAAGTGGCTGCCTGTCATGTTTTGTCCTTCTCAGGGACTGCTGTAGGGATATAGGAATAGAGAGGTGCACCCACAAGTGCTTTTCTTTTGATATCTAATCCCTTAATTCAACACTGCACTATGATTTCACGACTGCTAGAAGGACAAGGTTGCTTTCAGAATAGATCATATTTCATACAGAAGCTGTGCACAGCAGCATCAGAGAGGAATGCTTTCTCAGTAGACTGTGAGTATAATGAATGGGAAGTAGGGAAGAATTTGACCTACAGTGATGTTGCTTTGGGGGTCCTCTATGGATTAAGTTACGTGATAGAGAAAGTATATGAGTCATTGTGTCCACCATTAAGAACTTGACTGTATTCTGAGGTAGTCAGTATACTTCCATTTTAAGATTAAGCAAAAGAAGAGTTACTATACCAACTTATTTTTATATCAAATTGACTTTAAAAAGCACCATGGGGGAAGACTCAACATGGTTCAAGCTGAGGGCTGCAATGACCCTGGAGGACACGTCAGATTTATTCACCCATCATGGACAAGTTCACAGTCTCCATTTCTCAGTCATGCAAAAAGTGTGTGCAGGACACTTTTGGTGTTAGGAACATTTGTTCTGCCATTTATGCTTATGAAAGCATATGCTTGCCTTCAAAAAGGAAAATTTAAAGAAGCCTAACTTCATTTAGATCAAAATTTTAAACAACTCAACATTTGTGATGATGGTGTAGCCACCTTGGAAATAAGGAACAGCTCTTTCATTTGAAGAGTTGATTGACACTGTGTTCATCTCCAGGCACAAAAACATGCTCAACACAATAAGCCACGCAGTCTCACAGTTCAAAGTAATTCATTGAGAATGTACAGTTTAATACCTACAGTGCATCACACTGGGAGTTAGAGCATTCCGACATTAATTAGAAACAAAAAACATCTGCCAGCAGTGTGGGGTATATCACTACAACAAAATTTTAATCCCAAAGACTTTTTAGATCAATGCTTTGTCTTGCTCACTATGGGAAGGTACTTATTAGGACTGCTCAGTGTGATTATTATAGTTCTCTCTATCATTTGATATTTGCCATTCACTTAACATAAATAGTTTGGTCAGAAGAAAGAGAAGTAGAAATAGTCTTAAATTAATATTGTAAAACTATCCCCCAGTAGAATAGTATTTTTTCTCTGTTGAAGCACTGAATATTCTTTAAGAATATGTTTCACATCTCAATTTATTCAAAGGTCTCTACAGCCTGAAACTTAAATTCGTCAGTGAAATTTAATAAAATTAAGGTTTTTTTTTAGGAAATGAAATTGTTCATTCATTCCATCCATCCTTCTCTTTCTCCTCTGTGTTCATCTTCCCTCTTTTCCTTTTCTTCCTCTCTTCACTTCCTACCATCTTCTTTAATGGTACCATAAACACAGACAGCAAAGTATGAAATAAATATCCCACTGAGAAGAACAATTGCCATATTCATCTATTTACTCATGCATTTACTTTATAAGATGAGAAACCAGATTGGTATCACTGAACATAAATAAACCATGTCATTCCCATTAAAATGATAGATACTTTTCTAAAGGCTAAGGACAAATTATACATCTTTCTCTTCCCCGTCCCATTTTAGATTTAACAAAGTAATTAAATTCCTCTCTATTGTATATATAAGTGAACTTCATCCATATTAAAACAAAAGATCGGGATGGACAAAATGGTTCAAAGCTGGTGATATATCATTTCTCAAGACGATGCCAATTGGACTATGACAGTCTGTGACAGACAGAGTGAGTCACTTACCTGGCGTTTGAAAGTTAAGGCGCCTCAACTCCACTGGGTCTGTTGGGTGGTGTGAAGGGACCTCCTTACTGTTCGGCAAGCTGCTCTTTCTGGACTCCGACTCTGCCCTCTTCCTATAGGGGGAAAATGAAAATTTAAGACTTAAGACAAGTAAAATAAACAAAGAACTAACCAAGTAACTAGTCCTTACACCATTCTTCCCTCCATGCTTTGGTTTCGATTTCTCAGCTTGGTGATTAAAAAGCTTTGTGACCCTGTTCAGATGCTGTTCTGTGAGCCTACACGGGCTCTTCATGTGCACACGTTCTGTTAACACAGATAATCTCAAATGCCCCTTCAGTAGGGAAGTAAATGATTAGTTCAGGTCACCTGCCTTTGGGTTTGCAAGAAGCATTATGTTAAGATACATCCAAATTCTTGCTCCGAAACCCTCTTGTCTACAGGTGCTATTTGTGGTAGATAGGACTGTATGCCTCTGGTAGACAAAACTAATACATTACCACGGAAAAACTGACTGACCTCAATCTAGGCCCTTCCTGCCCCTTTCTCTTTTAAAGAATATATTACTGGTGGCTACAAAATACAGTTTTATTGACGGTAAGTGCAGTAAAACATTTCTAAAATATTAAGATATCCTAATGCTTAGAAGGAGAGCTGGGACTAAAAAAAGACAAAACACCCCCTTTCTTTCTCAAATTGGGAGGAATAATGACAGTAGTGGGTGTGTATAGTGGTGTTATGTAACAAACTTTAATATTTTGTTAATGGCAGTCAATCACAGACAGAAAAGAGAAAAGTAATTTCATTTCAAGAAGTTATCAATTCCCCTAATGATTATATTATACTTCAAGACACATGAAGGGTTTTTTATATAAATCTGTAATTCACCATCTCCTTGATTTAACGCAGACCTAATTAGATATACTTTCTTACGTTGCCAAAAGTTAAACAAATTTTCAAATACAAAAATGTGATTTGTTCATAAAATTTATTCATCCATTTTCTTCCAAATACAAATAATTTCTTTTAAAACCCCATGTAGCAAATGGAAGCATTTTTCAGATTGCCTTTTTTCAATATTAATACCAGCAGTCTCATCCTTGCTCGAAGCAAAAATTCTTCTTTCGGTAAAGGCACTTCAATATGCCTAGGTTCTTCTGTATACTTCTCTGACCATGATACAGATGCCTAGGTTCTCCTGTATAATTCTATGACCGTGGTATAGATGCCTGGATTCTCCTGTATAATTCTATGACCATGGTATAGATGCTTAGGCTCTCCTGTATACTTCTGTGAACATGATACAGATGCCTAGGTTCCCCTGTATACTTCTATAACCGTGGTATAGATGCCTAGGTTCTCCTGTATAATTCTATGACTGTGGTATAGATGACTAGGTTCTTTTGTATACTTTTCCTGTGACCATGATACAGAAGACTAGCAAGCATTGCTCCTGTCTTGTTGGTTGTGGCCTTCTAAAGTATTCTCTTGTTTAATGCTATACAGGTGAGCCAGAAAAGTCTTTTCATCCCTGTTCATCTACACAAAATAGAAATAACCAGGGGATGAAAGAAGCCTGGAATAAAGATGATGTGCATTTGACTTATTCAAGTACAATGCTTTGGTGAAATATCCTGGAGGCAATGAATTTTCTTGGGAAGGTCCTATCAGGCACTTGTCCTCTAAGTACCATACATTAACCCATCTCAGAACTACATTTTCCTACATAAATTTGTCAAGGAGGGCCTTAGGATAGAAGGTACTGCCACACTGTCAATCTAAGGAAAGTGATGATTCTGAATTATGCCCAAAGTACCGGCATCTCTAGTTACAGGGAATAGAAACTGAAAATGAAAAGAAGAGGTGGAGGATTGGAAAGAGCAATGAGAAAGATGACAGCAGCTTAGGTCCCATGTGAAAAGAAGGACACGATGGTCACTTTCAGGTAGCAGTCATGCAATGGGTATCAGTCTCACAACAATGAGGCGATAATTTTATCACTGAAGATGCAGCAATGCTAAATGGATGCAAAGGAATTCAGCGAGCCTGCTGATCTCAGGGGATACTCACAGCTGGCCCTTTCAGGCCACAACCCAGGGCTTTTCTGAGGCTTGGGTCTTTGTGGGTAAGTAAGCACAGGCACACTTCTTTACTGATGTGCCAGCCCAGTGACTAAAGCCTGCAGCTCTCTTCCTTTCCACAGTGACTCTGCTGCAATTTATTCCAGGGCATGGAAAGTAGAATTAGAAATATCTGGGCAAGGAAACTGTCTCACTCTTGAGAGAATCTCCAAGCAGCCTCCTTATCTTCCTTTTCCCAGAGGCCATGATGAGTGGCACTAGCTATGCTGAGGGAACATTCTATAATGAATCAATTTTTTTATATAGTAGGAAAGCTGGAAATTACACCAGCTGTCAGGACAGGAGCCTTAGAAAGATCATAATAAGGGATTAAAATTACATACAAATAAAACATTCCATATAATTGCAGTTTGCGATAGACTGAAAGGGGCTACTGGACATATAATAGCTAATTTTTCTTTTATTCCGTCTGCTCAAATGAGATGACCAGCAAGATCAAAGACTCTCTTAGCTTTGATGAAAACCAAAGGCATGATTGTGGCTGCCTATAGCCTTACTACCAGTAGAAACATTATTTACTAGAATTGGAGTGTTTCAAACACACAAAGCATATCTGAGAAAGAATTAGAAGAAACAGTATTGGTTATGATCAATAATCATTCTATGTAGTTTATTTTTTAAAAAAATTTACTATTATAAAATATGAAGAGGATGGAATAGCCTATACCAGGCCTGACATGAATCTGAGCCATAGAAATTTCTGATTAGATGTTCCAAGGTTCCATAATTTTATTTTCAACTAGAAAATAATAGCAGTAGTCAGAAACATTCATATATTACCTATTGTAGTATTCCTATTAAGATTATCCTATTTTATTTTCAGTTTACTTTTTAACACGACAAGTATGTACCATATAGAGAAATTGTGCTGAGAGAACTAAAGATTGTGTGACATTCCACAGGGATCAAAACTGCTACCTTTATTTTCCGTTTACATAGCTCCCACTGAGGAAAGATATCCGAGAAATCAGTTTGTCTAGAAGATTGTATTCATGATCTGGAGACAGGTTTTGAATGCAACTTTTATAAATCTCTACTGTTAGTATTTGAAGAAGTGGTTCAGATTTTATTCTTTCGCGGCCCCTAGTTGTATTCTCAAAACCACCTAAATGTATATCTGCTAGAGGTCGTCTTCTCAGTTACTTCACCGATGAAAAAGGAGACTGATGTTTAAATTTTGGTCTGACTTTAACGTGAGCACATGGAGGAAGGATTATAAACTGTAAAGTGCCTGTACTGTTACAATGAAGCCTGAGGACAAGAAGTAGGTGCTATGTATTTTGGCTGAAACAAAATCACTTGTACTCTTCTGCTGGATTAATGAAAACCTGTGGTGTCCACTAATGGAGACCCTCTCTCCTGTCACTTCAGAGTTCACTGCTGGGAAACATATGGTTATATTAGAGACAGCGATACAAACAGGGATTCTCAAACTTAAGTGTGCACAAGAATCAGCTGTGCCGGCAGTTAAGCATGGGCTGCTGTGTCAAGCCTGTGGACTTTAGTTTTCTTGGGTGAGAATTAAGAATTTCTAATTCTGGCAAATTCTCAGAAGGCTGCTGACTGCAGTGCTGGCAGATGACCTCAGAGATCCTTATGTTAGGTGAATTTTTATCAAGCATTTATATCAATAAATAGTGTGGATTTGCATATTCATGATAAAAAGGAGAAAGCAATCTGGAATCATCATCAAATATATTTTAGCTATTATTATTTCTGTTATTGGAAATCAGGTCTGGGTGGCACAGGGATAATTTGGATTTGGTAAGAGTGTTCCCTAAGAGGTACAAACAAACGAAACAGAGGTCTACAGGACAACTCACATCTCCACCCTGCAGACACATTAACACACACGTATACTCATTTACCCCTGAACATAGAACTCAGAGACTGGCTGTGCTGCTTTCTAAATTTGGTTTTAACGAAATCCATTATTTTATTTTGATAACGGCAAAATATTTCCCTCATCGTCATTTTAAAATCCAAATTTTCACCTACATATAGGCTCTGTCCAGCTTCCACTTGCTAGGTAGGATCATTTATGCTAGCCCCACCCACAACTCATCAACACTTCCAGTCTACCTGTAGCTTAGTTTTTCTTTACTGAGCATGGAAGGGGTTTGGTCTCTATTCCTCACCTGTCAGGTTTACTGCTCCATTTAATGCAGCACAAAATAAAGAAAGAAAAAAAAAAGGAAAAAAAAGAAAGGCTTAGTGTTAGTTGGCCAATGGTAACAAGAGTAACCATGACAACCAAGTTTTTAAAAGTAGTGCTCACCAGCAGAGACACATAGCTCACACATAATAGTAAACAATAGCGCATCAAAATGTTTGCAGGCCTCTAATCAGGAAGAGGATGGAGCCATGAGACCACAGCACTGAATAAAGAATGCAGGGGTTTCCCTGGTGCATTCACTTTCACTTACTCCTTTATAAAAATGCTGTGAAAATTAATCAATACAGCACGTATATGATGACCATGACATTGAATTTTTAAGATCTAACTCAGAAAAACAACTAGTGTTCTTAATGAAAATGCAACAGAATTTCATAACTATAAAGCCTTCAGCTAAGAAGTATGTCATTCTTTAGTGACATGGAATTCTGAAAATTGCATTGCATGGAGTAAAATTTTGAGCACTGGAACATTACACCACAATGAAATAAAGTAGCAGAAATAATTTTCCAACACTTCTTGACAAGTACGGCAATTGTAAGTCTTTTTATAATAAAGGATTAAATACATTTTTAAGTATTGGAAAATTTAATACTAGTGATTATAAAACCAAAGTGCATGCCCCTGCTGTATAACTAAGCTAATTCAGAGAAGCATTTTATTACTAGCCATAGAAAAGACAGACATTTATTCATAGGGGGTGCTACTTTCTGTAAACACATCCACCAGTCACTCATAGATGCTTCCCCTTATGATGATACATTGACTATTTAAATAGGGAGCTATTTTTCAGGGAATAGCTTTCTCCAGAAATAATTAATCTGAACAATACTCATTTGGAGGGAACACAGTGAGCAAAGGGCTTTGTGTGGTAGACACACATACTATAGACAATGCAGTTCATCACTGTTCAAAAAAAATCACATTTATCTGTATAAACACACACACAGTGAAGGATGACAATGATATCACACTTATTTTATTTATTTAATTCTGGTCTTAAATGTAAAGTGATTTACCTAGCGTCCTGAATTAAAAAAAATAAAAACAATTTTATGTACATGCTTTTCACTTCCTTTTAAATCAATGAGTTTATCAGAGACTGGAGTGTAAGAAATTTCCTCTGTATGGAAGAGAAAAGCTGTTTGAACATTCATATGAAAGGATGGAGAGTTAACACTTCTCCTACAAGATTACTTGATTTAGCCTATATATGCATTAGTATTTGTTTAAATATCTACATTTGAAGGCTTGAAAAACAGGTAAGTTTATATCATAGGCCAAGATGAAACTGATAGAAAGCGGCAGAACAAACAGTTGGAGGAAAGTAAATGTAATACTATTGGATACTTATAAAATCATGTGTGCAGTGTAGCTCTGTTCTCGGCACAAGGAGAAACAGGAGTCAAGACAAGGGGCAATATTACAGATGCAACAGGTTAACTCATCCTTAACTAGACTTCAAGGACATAGAAAAGGGGGCTTACAATAGCCTGAATAGAGGAAGAGAGGAAGTAACTCAGACATAAGAGATGAGAAGAGTGATCAAGGTAGGAGGAGTGGCATGGAGTTAAGACTGAGACTCCAGGCAGGGGAGGCTTCTGGGTTGCAGAATATAATACTGACCCTGAGCTAGGTATGGGCTTAGCTTTTTTCACAAGGTATAATGAATGTCTGCTATGATATGTCTGATGATAATTTAGAAATTCATGTAAGTTGATGTACAAACAGGAGACTCTAGGATCAGCTGAAAAGGGTAAAATTAGTTGTGTCTCATCTCCCTCATAAAATACACACAGGTATCTAAGGAGAAGGAAAGACGTTTCTCTCTTCATGGGATAAGTTGTCATACCCAAGGTTGTTATTTCTGCTTATAATATGTCTTGGGTTTTTCTAGCTTCATATTTTGCACTTTCTTTCCCACACCATGACATTGAAAAAGACACTATCATGCATTTTGAATCTTTCCCATAAATTCATGCTAATATTTTATTTTAAAATATTTGCTTTATTAATAATGCTCAGGCTTTATTAGAACTAATTATGGAATGCTACATAGTAGCATGTGCAAAGTAGATGGATGTGGAAGACATGAGTGGCCTGGTGAATTTTAATTTTCAGTGGTGGATGGATGATGACAAGCTGGGTTTATACACCACAATTAGATACACACATATACATATAAAGTAGGAAAAACATAAAGCAGTACTGTTATCTTTTTATGTTCCCAGATAACGGAGTGGTATTATTAAAAAGCTCACTTGTATAGTTCATTTATTTTTCTTGTAAATGATGAAGTTTGAGATGTTGACAAGACTCTCTAGACCTTCGGGCACAGAAGCTGACCTTGACCACAAGGCTCCTGATTTATATTCCATTTTTTTCTAGGCCTTGCCAGCATCTTATTTCGGAATTCATATTGTTGAGTCATTGGATAAATGAATTATGAAAATCTTTACAAAGAAATAAAAATAAGTAATATTTGTAACACTGTAAATCTACTAATTGTAGTCTAATACTCTGAAAAGTCAGTAAATAGATTTGAGCCATTTAAAAGCTTCAGTAATTGTTTCGTCACATGTATCAATGTATTATAGACATAAAAATGAGCAGAATAAAAGTCAAATGTACAGAATGACATAAAATAGTGTCACATTTCCATATTAATATAATTATTAAGGGAAAAGTCTCAAAGCCTCAAGTTGCAGGGTAAAATACAGTTATTAATATGGAAAGCCAGCAAAAGCTACTGACTGTTTCACACAAGGAATCATTCTGTAAGCAAGTGTATCTGGTAAAGGCAATGCCCAAATCAATGTGACCCCATTCTGTTTTATGCTATTGACATCTCTAAACATTATTTACACAAGGAAATAAAATATTAATATTTTCTTAATTATGGTAATGCCAATTGTGATACTTTTTGAGTCATGATCAAAGATCTATGTGTACCCCAAAAGGCACCTAAGAGAGTGAAGTTCATATTACATAATTAACTTTGTTCAGAGTCCAAGCTATAAAAGACACCATTCACTGAGTACAAATTTCCTCTTGAACTGCTTCATGATAATCAAGAAGGACATTGTTGGGTCTACTTAAATTTCAAGTCAGGAACATTTTTTAGTGCTGAATCAAGCATTTCTATTTCAGAAATGCTCCGTGGCCTTCAGATGGTTAGCTAAATATACTTAGCATTCGAGGATGTATGCATTTTCCGACAATCACATTAGACGAGGCTACATGTGCACACACGAAAAAAACAACTCTTTTAACAGAGTCATGAGACCTTTAAATCAGATGTTTCGTCTTGCAAGATTATGGAAAACAATAAATTAGCTGATTCTCTTCAAGCACATGTAGATAAATCAAGGAAAATATAAGTGTAGTTTTAAAAAATTATCAAGGCTATAGTTATTAATTTCACATATGTACATAATTAACTTATAAATACAATAGGATTACTTACTAATTGGTATATAATAAAACATGACCTGAAAATGAGGTATGCATTCTGCACATTTTGAATATCAGAAATGCCACTGGACATGGGTTAGAAAGGGACCTGTGAATAGGTACTTTCTTTCTAGCTAGATTCCAGTATAAGATGTGACCATTTGAATGATTATATTATAGATAACAATGAGAAATATAATTTAGTTTTTTTAAAAAAAAATCCAACCTTTCTCTTCTGTTACTACTTGTTGCACACATATATAAAGGGCACCAACTCCTGCCTTGGCTCACATAGGATCCATAACTGACCTGCGGCATGAGGACAATGCATTTCTTCTACTTTTATGTCTTATAGAGAAGAGAGGTGAGAAAAATAACAGCTTCATTAACATGCATACCAGTAAGATAAAGACTAAAGTGGGGAGATGGAAATCATCCCCTAAGAGAAGACTTTGCCATTGATCACGAGCACTGTGCTATTTTACAGCTTGAGCAATTGTGTGATGGCAGTGATCTGAAGGGAAAAAAAGGGATTGAAGGGATAACTAAGGATATTTATCTCTTTCTTTCTAACGTCAAGATAGATTAGGCAATTTAATGGATCGTGATTATTAACTTTGCTTTGTCTTTTATCATTTCAACTTTCTCTCTGTATTGGATTAAATAGAATACACCCTTATAGAAGACAGTTCTCCAGAGAGGATCAGAGAACATGAAGAAAAACAAAACAAAAAACAAAGCAAGCCTATTCTATGAACATAAGAACAAAGGAATAATGGTAGAAATGACAAAAATACTAATCAGGTCACTTTTGAGATGTATAAGGACTATAGTTAGCATTTAATAGCAAATTTAATAGTGAACATTTAGAAAAATGCAGAAAAACTGAAAGGGAATTCATGATTTATCTTTTTTCTTTAAAAAAATCCTTAATCATTTAGTTATATTTGCTAAACCCTCAAAAACAGCAATATTTTAGCACTTTTGCACAACAGATTTATGAAATGAATAGAAATGAGTAAACATGTGTTTTGAAAATAATCATCTAAAAGTCAAATTGAAACTTGCATAGAATGAGCTCTTTGGGGTATACCAATATCTTGCTATCATAAAAACTGGTCATTAAAATGCATCATAGAATATGGAGGCTGAAAGAGTACATTCTGTACAATAAAAGACCACGACACAAGCTCTGTTACCCCAGCTTGCTTTAGGCATGACAAAAACATGTTTTCTAATATTAGTTACTGGACAGTCTTCAAATACATCATAAAAAATCTTACACACAATCGTAGAAATTGATTCATTCTTCTAAATCTAAGTCATCCTCAAAGTCACAATTAAAATATAGAGCAGACTTACCTTTTATAAAGAAGAATAGCAATCACAATACAGATGATAAAGACCACAGCAAGGACAGGACCTACGACCCATATCAAGCCTTCCTCTTCATCTGTGATTGGCTGAGGATCCAGATCCATTGACACAACAGGGTCGGAGTATGGGCTGGTTGCATACATTTTCTAAGGATAAACAGAGTCCATTAGTTAGAAAACAATGTCTTTCTAAAGGGTATTTTTTGCACTAAATTGAGAGGGAAAAACATGATATAATGTATTTGATGATAGGTTGATGAAAACATATTAAGCAAATACTGGATGAGTTAAAAAAGAAAACAAAATAAGGAAATATGAGAGGAAGAAGGACATTTTACAATGCTGGAAATGAGAGAGATATAACAAAATCATTTTGAATGGTGTAAATAACTTCAATGGTACCTTTATCATGGAATTTACATATATAATTTCATGAAGTCCAAAGTACCCTTAATTAAGTATCAAATCTGGGCTTACATGGTTCCCTTCAAAGGTCATAGTCTGTCTAACAAATTCCCAACAACGGGCATGAGAAGCTTTCTTTTAAGTTATTGGTTATGGTTATCCAAAGGATTCCCCAAGAAGGCTATTTTTCTTTCCTTTGTTTGCTTCCTAGAAGTCAAAGGAAGTTCCTATTGCTAAAGATGCTAAGCACTTTAGACATAGGACTAGGGGACCTGAGGTGGATCTGACCTGAAAGCCTCCTCCCTGAAGACTAGTATTCACGGTACCAAAAGGAGCCACACAAGCTAAAGGAGGGAACCCAGACATGAAGCCTATGAACTATATCAACAGCTAAAATGGCCTAATAACTCCAAGGGTGCAATAGTGGCACAGATGCTTCGGTGGCAATTAGTAACACTCCAATTGGACTTAAGGTCCACTCACCAAGAGAGAAACCACACCTGGTACTGTAAACATGGCCAACAGTCTGTAGCTAGTCAACATAGCTCTTGAAGGAGAATCTCTAACAGTGACTGTATGAAATCAGCATGATCCCTACCTACACTCTCAACATTTACCCTAATATCTACAGATAAGTATAGTTCTCATTCCTCATCAAAGGAAACTTCTCTTTACAACAAGAAGAGAAACACCATTGCAGGAAACCACAACTGAGCAAAATGCAGAGTCGTGGAGATCAGTTTCAACTGATGCATCTACAGCACCCAGCCTGCACCTAAATCACCGAGGTCACTGTGGAAGAAGGAACAGAAGGATAATAGTGTAAGAGCCAGAGGAACAGGAAGTATACTATGAGATTGTGTCTCCTGGAAATGTCAGGAACACAACACTCATGAAATTCTACCAAAATGGGTGCCTAATAACAAAGATACCAATAGATATGGTAATTCAGAAGAGAAAAAAAATCTCATAAGGCTTCTACTCTACACAAAGAATTAAACGCAACTATGGAAGGCTGAGAGATGAGAAATAGTCTTCTCTAGGGAACAGCTCACCAACTGGTTATCCAATACCAAATGCTCTTTCCTGACAACATGTACATACAATTACCATTATACTAACTGAGCAGGTTGTATTTATATATTTTTTAGGCACACACAATTAAAAGAAAATAGGTTATGAATTTGAGAGCAAGGGAAGTACATGGAGGGTTGAAAAAAAGATGCAAAATAATGTAATTATATTAATGTCAAAATGAAGAACTAGCTTTTAAAAAGAAGCAACATTCAATAACCATTTGCATTGTGGTAATTTATTAATTGCTATGAGAAAAATAAAGATGCTAGAATAGAGTATTCCTAATCCAAAACAGGTAGTCCAAATGCTCTGAAATCCAATAGGGTGTGATTTCAGAATAGTTTACAGATTTTGGGATTCAGTCTCCTCCAATCTAACTAAACAATCCAATGAGCAAGCAGCGACTCTGAAGTCAGAAACACTGTTGTTCTAAGACCTTGGACATGCGATAATCCATGTCATGAAGATACAGAGATCAGCACTGGCAAACATTTTCATAGGAAAAGAAACATTATTTAGTGCAATGTTAGAGCACACCAGCATTTATCAGTACTCTCCATTTCTAGGGCGCTTAAGTCTACAGTTACAAAAGAGAGTGCCAAATAGAAATCAAGATGTATGGAACTGATGGTATAGCTTTGTGAAGCACAATTATTAGAACTGGAGGGATTTGGTAGCTTCTATTTAACCTTATGACAGCTACCAATTAGGAGTTCATATGCTTGTTTCCAAAAAGAAATTGATAGCTTATCTTCAAAGCACAGTTACTCAATAAAGAACATGCTTTTTTTTTCTGTAATATCCTATTTCACTCCACTTTGTCCCATTTTAAATGAAGCATTTTTGCATGGTGTGGTAGCACATGCCTTTATTTAATCCCACCACTTGAGAGGCAGAGGCAAGTGATTTGATTTCTTTGAGTTTGAGGCCCGGACAGCCAAGGCTGTTGCACAGAAAAATCCTGTCTCTGAAAAACAAAACAAAACAAAACAAAAACAAAACACACACTAAAATAAAATAAAGCATCTCTTTGAACCCACCACGTTTAAGTTCTGTGTTTTACTCCAAGTCAATCCAGACCCACTGGCTGCATGTGTCTTCTTCCATTAACTCACCTGTTTCTAGCACCTGTGAGCTTTGGTACTATTATAACATTTACTAAATCTAATTGTCTTTCTTCAGTCCTTGGGTTTTTATTATCTTTTCAGACCTGCGCCTGTTGAGCAACACTTACTATGTCCCTTCCTGGCTTTCTTAATTCTGTACTTCCTTAGCTCCTTCCTACTGGTTTTAACTATTTGAGCAAGAGAGTTTCACTTTCAATCGCCTGAACATTCAGGTTCAAATGAAGAGCTTCCATTCTGACCAGTTATATCTTTGTCTTGATTCCCAATTTTTTACTCTTTCCTGTGAAAAGAGACTACAGGTTTGACTTATCAGTAACCTGAGGTTACACTGCTGGTGTCGTAGATACCATTTGTTCATTAAAACTCCCTTAAGGCGCTCCTGTACAGAGCCAGAGTTTCTGCATTTTTATTGATTACAGCTGCTACTGGAGTTATCATCCTAACTTGCAACTGTAAAGCCTTCGAGGGGCTGTCTCTTATGAAATCTGTCTGTGAAACCTGCGTACCTCACCATGGTTATCAGGAGCCTCAGCACTTTTGTTTTAAACCTTCTTACCATATTTAGAACATTCTATCACAGTGAGCTTTTGTTGTTGCTTCCTAAATGTTCTATCCTTACTAATTAACATATTCACAAGCTCTGTAACAGTTCTAAAAATGCAACTACTTTCCAAGGACTCACTTAAACACTGCCTTGTTTACTGGTGGAATTCATTTCAAAAATAACACTGGATACAAACATAATAATTTCATCTAGAACACTAGATACAAACATAACAATTTCATCGAGTCATGCATTTCCTGTTGATGGCATGCATGAGATTCTGTTTTCAAAGATGTGAAAGAACAGTTGATCTTCTCTGATGAAACTAAACTCCTGGAAGGTTTGGGATTTCCATGCTGTTTATGTTTATTTGTTTAGCGTGGCTAGCATAGTAATTGTATTTAGAAAGTTCTCAACAAATTTTTGCAGAAAAAATACAACAAAAAATAAAAACAAAACCTCCTTTTTTCAAGTGGCTGAGAATGCCAAGACAAAATTGGATATACTTGTTCAAGATCAGCAAATATAGTTAAGTTTTTAATTTCCATTTTTCAAAGACTTACTTAAAGGCATATAGTCTAAATTTAGAACAAGCTCAAAAGACAAGCAAAGATCATGCTCCCCTGCATATTTGAATTTTGCTATTGTTTTCTATTTTCTTTACTTCCCAGGACAGAGGTTTAAAGACATTCAAGATTTTCCATGAATCAAACATGAAAATTGAGTATATTTCTGGAAATTTCTGAGATATAACTTGAAAGCAAGAGAGAGAGAGCGAGAGAGGAAGAGGAATAGGAAGGACTGAAGCATGGATGGATAGATATGATTTATGTAGATAACATATATTACATAATAATTTACATAAAGAACTGAGCATTGAGCTTATATATCAAGGAAACATAATTCTTCATATGTTTGGTTTCTTAGAATTCCTACCATTTTGTAGGCTAATCTCAAGTTGATAGAAGTGAACAAACCAGATGATTTGAAATTCTTTACCAAATGGAGATAATAATCAAAATGGGAAATCAAAATGGAAATTTAAAGAAAGTGCTTTCCAGAGCACATGAATTTCTAACTTAAGTCAGGAAAGAGATTTATGTAAAGAAGAAAAGAAAGAACAGGCACAAAATGATACCAGCCTCATGGAAAGTAGAATTTGCTTAGTGGGAAGAAATAATAAAAGAGATTAAACATTATATCATTCAAAACCAGTTTGTGATACTCCAAATGGGAGACAATAAATTAGCAAAAAGCTGTGTGTTAAGGGAGGTAAAAAGAATAGAAAAAAAGCTTTTTGTTTCTGAAAACTGCAAAGCAACAATTGGAATGATTATAGTTATTATTACTAATCTGCATTGAGATCTGAAGCTTCCAAAAGTACCATATCACTGAAAAATGGATACAGTTATTGGCTATGAAGCACACAATGACCTAATCACATAAGTCATGTAGGTAAAACATTGTTTATTTTGAGAGGATTGTCAAGACATACAATAGAAATAATTGGGGCAAAGAACTGTGACTAGAGAAGCCTCAGGTTCTAGGGGAGAACTTACTACTATAGCTCTACTAAAAGAACACAGCATTAAATTGACTCCTAATGAATGAATGAATCATCATTTCATTAATCTATTAGTGCATCTCTCAACTTCATCAGAAAAACTTCTTTTTCTAGTAGGAGGTGATTAACATAGAGATCCACAACATATCAGCATGCAGAGAACAAGAGACTATAGACTAACAGTGGCCAGCTCTAGATGGGACATCTATGTAAATTATGTGCCCTCCTCTCAAAGCTCAGAGATTATCAGGAAAGGCAGAGTGTAAAGACTGAGAGAGTCAGGGGCAGTGGTTGAATTCAAGGAAAGAGTGTTTTCTGGATGCAAGAACTCAGCAGTGCAAGACCTGCAGAGCATCAAACCAGATAAAAATCCCAATATGGTAGTGCTGGGTGGGTAATCAAGTTGCACCCCTAGATGGGGCATTCTTAGACAAGGGAGAGTTCTGCAGGAAAGCAGAACATGAGAGCTTCCCATGCTCAGTAGATAGTCCTGTACAGCTAGCTCTATGTGGACTTACTTGAAAAAATAAAAACCAAAACCCTTAAACAAGCCAAATTCAAAACATAAAGTTGGAAATAAAAAGTAATGAGGGAATAGGAAAGAAAATAAAGGTTAGAGAATACAGAGGGTTTAATTAAAATGCATTATATGCATGCATGATAACATCAAACAAAAGAAAAATGTTGGGAAAGGGGGAGAATTAATAAAAATTTGAAAATTTTTATTAGTTATAGCATTAATGAGATAGTGGGATGAAAGAATAAGGGAGAGAGAAATTATATCAATGATGAGACATCTAGACATGAGTAGGAATACCTGGAAAACTCAGAACCCACAGTTCCCAAGTAAGGCACCATCACCAGTCTGCAGGATTGGATGATATGTCTTATCTGAATTCTGTGATTTACCCAAGCATTTTAAGTACACCTTCTGAAACATTCCTAGAACTATATGATGAATTTTCCTCTTAAGTGTCTCTCTATTTTATTTTTAGTGAAAAAGAAATGATTCCTTCCATTCCTTTCCCCTGATATTTTACTTTGAAACCATCAACTAGATCCAGAGAGCATCGTGATGTATTGAAACGCCATGAAAACCATGAAATGACATTTAGACATAATGGTAAATGAGGCTGCCTTTGTCCTCTGATTTTCCATGGGAGAACGTCTCTAGCCATTGAAAGACAATACCTGCTCTACAAGAGAACACAGTCCTGATACATGGACCTTTCATAAACTGTGGGCTTCTTAAATAAAGAGGCCAACTCAACTCAGCTGCCAAACACACCAGACTTTAAGTATTGCTTAGGACACAGGAATATATCTGTTAAATGTTAAAGCAAACCACCACGTTAAACAGCTACTTTACTTCCAGTCTACTGTTTCTCCACATTTTTCTTTTCATTTTTTAAAGCCCTCAAAGCAACTGAAGCATAAAATGACACAGAAGTAAGATGAATTACATAAAACAAGACAACTCATTATTTAGAGTACCTTAGGGATTCTCACTCTCATTGAATTATTGTGTATCGTTCTTGGCTATTCGCTGATAAAGTCACTCATACATTTCTATCGTTGAAGAAGGTGCTTGTACTCACCTCTTCTTAGAAACACTGGTAAATCTAGATAAAGGCACTATATACTCACAGTTACAGAAGAATACATTAAATAACTGCCCTTGTGCACATTTTTCAACATGCAATTTGAATGAGGGAGCCTTTTGTTTCCTAACAAACACATAGGTTAACATCCCCTGGATCATGTACCATTAGAACAGTAGTTTTCTTAAAGTAGATCATTTTCAACAAAATAAAGAGAGAAAACCTTAGTGGTAATGGAGGGAATGCTACGCTGTGTGCTGCAGACCTCCATCCATTTGGTGCTTCACATCGACCTGAAATACATGTCATCTTGTATGCAATGTAGGATCCTGCATAATACTCCATAATGCTTGAAGGACAGGCAGCCCAATGTTACCTTAATGCCAGCTTGTGAGAATTATTTTGGATGTATCCCCAAATAAACATGCACAGTGGTGAAAATGAACAAGTGGAGGAAACAGAAACCATCATAATTAACTTACAGACTCTGCATGGTCCATCACTGCTAACACAAAGAAAACATATTCTTGTCCACTTTGCAGTTGCTTGTTTGTAAATCCACCATAATGTTTGTCATCCCCCAGGGTGAACTCAGTGGGAAGGACATCAAAGTGAGCAGCAATATATGGCTTTAATTCAACTTCTCTCCCATAACGGATGCTTCTGCGCTTCCTAGATATCTCCTTAAGCAGCTTAAGGAAAAAGTGACAAACAGAAAAAAGAAACATAAACAACTAACTTATTGATGTCTTAAAGGAGAAATTAGTCCGGGACTAGGAAGAACCTGGTCGAGTTTGTTCACCTTTTCTCCAGCAAGTCAGCATCACTGACTCTCGGCTATGATTTTTAATCACCTGTTTCCTGTTAGTTAAGAAGCCAAAGTGATTTGCGAGGGCCAGACGTCAAAACACAGGGCATTAGACCTTCACTGGAAGCTCATATAATTTCCTACACTAACGAAATTCTTTAAAAGGCCAATAGTACATCATAACCTGTTCAAGGAAGAAGGACAGCTTGATGCACAAAAGCCTGGTCTCATGGGAGATACATGAAACAATGAGTAACCAGTCAAAGCCACCTACATGCTAATTATTATTATGTTTTCATAAAAGACGTCATCATTTTACAAGTGGGATAATTTATACGAAGAAAATTCTCCAAAGTTATCAGACTTGGAATGTAATGAATAACTTTGATTTATGTATTTGAAGAACATATTGTCACTCATTCCTGTGCCTGGCTCTGCTTATGTTTTTCACTATCCAGTTTGAAAGATACTCTTGACAATTTCCCATTGAGTCAACTTTGCCTATAATACAGCTCTGATGAGCAAGTATTTAGACTGGTGACATGGTCAGTATGGTGAAAAGAATAAATTTCAATATCATGAAGGAAAGAAAACATAAATTCACACACACATACATACACACACACACACACATACACACACTTCTTGTATTTATAAAGAAAAAGAAAACCTAAAATTAATGTTTGAATAATTCATTGTGTTTTATTGACTTTCCTTGGAAGGAAATCTCATTAATGATATGACAATTGATTTGAAAACAATGTAATATTATCTCTGTCTTCTCCTGTCGCATATTATTTTATAGGATCTCGCTAGGAAGAAGCCTTCAGCAGTCTTGAATGCCTTTGGAAGCAAGTGATCATTTTTTAGTGGCTTTTTAGACAAAACTTTTATTTTGTTTTAATCTCCGTGGAGAAAGGGGATGAGTCTGAGTATAAACTAGGGAAAGCCTATGTACCTGAGAGCAAACATCAACTTTGTTTTGGTAAACGAAAGTTAAAGGGCTTAGGAAGATATGGCAGCAAAACTACTGTGCTTGGTTTTTATGCTGGAAAGGAAATAGTAAAGCCAAATAGGTAAAATATAATTTATACAAAGAAATGCTGGCAGAAGATGGAGTCATAGATGGCTCAGCAGTCAAGGGGCCCAGCTTCTCTTTCAGTCGACCTAGGTTTGATTTCCAGAAGGCAAACCGTGGCTCACAACCATTTATAGCTTTAGCTGCACAGGATGTAAGGCTCTCTTTTAGCCTCTTTGGGTACTAGCATGCATATGGTGAATATGGGAAGACACTCACACGCATAAATTAAAAATTTCAAAAGCTGGAAAGAAATGCTGTTATAATCAAGGCAGAAATTGAGAGGAAATAGTTACTGGCCTTTTCCAGACGCAAATGCTTCTGTCAGCAACCACAGGCAATGTAGTCTGTTTTACACTGAGAGCCACAAATGTACCCAGCTGACTCAAAATCTAATAATGTGGAAGAAAGCCCTCTGGCTATGAAATAATTTGTTCCTATGACATGTATCAATAATATTTAATTTATCATGCTCTAAAAATGTCTGTGAAATTTGAACTTATTGCTACAACTAAAATTATATGCGATAAAAGGCATTTATAGAGGAGCAGGGGATTAGACATGATCTGTTTGGCAAATCTGGATCTAAATTCCATGTATTCAAGCATGTGGGCCACTCACGTGTGCTCCAACTTCCAGGATAAAAGAACAGAAATTTACCTTACAATTCTGTTGCCAAACATAGGTTTGTATATAATGATGATAATGGCCATTAGTTAACACTTACTGGGTATCAGGCACTCTTTCAAGAAGCATAGATGAACTCAGGTCATTCGCTCCCCACAATAACCATGTAAAATAGATCACAATTATCTCGAAATCTAAATGAGCAAATTAGAGCATGATAAAAATATTCAATGTATGACTATATGGTGGGGGAGATCCTTCTGTCTATATGTTGCTTTTACTGGTTAATGAATAAAGAAACTACCTTGGCCTGTTGATGGGGCAAAATTTAGGTAGGTGGGGAAAACTGGACTGAATGCTGGGAAAAGGAAGACGGAGAGAAAGCCGCCATGGAGCCACTGGAGAAATACATGCTGAAACTTTGCTGGTAGATCACGGCCTTGTGGTGATATACAGATTAATGGAGATGGATTAAATTAAGATGTAGGAATAAGCCAATAAGAAGCTAGAGCTAATGGGCCAAGCAGTGATTAAAATAATATGGTTTCTGTGTGATTATTTTGGTTCTGGGAGGCTAGGATGAACAGGCAACTCCTTGTAACAAATACACTTCATGGGTGACAAAAAAATTAAACCAGCCATTAGAGAGACACATACGAGAGATATTTCCATCTAATTTTTACATAACCTATTTTTTGCACAAAATCAAGAAATCTAATGTCATGTGTAATCACTGATCATTTGAATCATTTTTACTCAGCATGTATGTAATCTTTGTGTATCTGTTTTGATTAACATAGATGAATATGATCTTTCTATTTTCTCAAGTTTCTTAACATGAAGTTGTTTCTCCAAATGTCTAATGTAATATTATACTTTAAATGAGACTACAAAGGTTCTTGCCAGTGTGCAGTCAATGGTAGTCTATATAACCCTTGTGGGGAGTACACTCCAGATGTGCTGAGAAGTCTTTTGAAGTTGGCCAATCAATAACATTTACCATCAGTTGTTTATGTGACTGCATCCCTCCTTCTCCTTCACTGATCAAACCCTATCTCGCTTCCATTCTCATTTCAGATATAGGCAGCTGTCATAATTTATCAACATCATTCCCACGATTACTATTTGGTAGGGTTTATTTAGAAAACATAAAGCAAGTGCCCTGGGATTTAATATTAGAACATTTTCATGTTTTTTAGGTCCAGAGCAGTCATTCACTGAAGTTTAATCTGGAATAGGATTCTTCCAGTCTTATACTTTAAGTGGCCCAAGTGAGCTTAAATGACACCAAAGTTAACCAAGAGGCTGGAATTATAGCCACAATGAGCTCATTACATTATGACAAGGTTTTGAAGTGAAGTGCAATGAAAGCTTTGGCACATTACATCATTTGCCCTGAAATAAATACAACTAACATTTGGGAGTCATTGTGCCCAAAATTCATTGCCACTATCAAGGCCTGGTCTGCTCAGTTTGACCTTGAGAGCAAGAATTCCAGGCTATGAATTTATCATTCAGATAGTAACCCAGACCAAAAAAAAAAATGAGCTCAGAATATAATTTAGAGAGTAACTTGCTTAAGGAAACTTTTTTAGTCTTGTGTGGGTCTAGATGCAAAGCATACTTGTGGAAATACCCTTAGGCCACTGTTCTACTTGGTATATTTCCAACAATGTGAATTATAGACCTTGGGAAAAAGTACTTGATCAAATACATTTAAGAGTAGAACTCTGCTTTGTCAAACCTAGCACTACCTAGTTCATTTTAAAATTATTAAAAGGCTTTGGTCATTCATACTAGGCTAAAAATAAGTTCTGTCAGGAGGGGTCAGAAACAGGATGAGCAGGCAAGGCAAAGAGTGAGGCCATAGCCTTCCTTCATTTGCTCCCCTCCACAACAGTTACAAAATATATAGGACATAATTCCAGAAGTTATACCAAGGGCTTTACTTCTTTATCAGAAATAATTTTCATTTTCCAGTCAATGCATATCTTATTTCTTCCACCATTAATTCCGCAATGTGGTCTCAATTATATCAGTAAGAAAAGTGGGAAACAACCCATCCTGACCCAAAAGTTTTGAATTAATAAAATGTTCTTTATCAAGCTATTATACAGATTAATGCACCACAACTCAAACAATGATTAAAATGACCCTTTGTTATGGGAATCATCAGCACAGACCTGTGGAATTTAATTGCAAGAACGTTCAATGTCACATAGCCCTATATTTTAATCCATTAGAATGTCTGTGCATTCTAGAGGTTAAAACCTGGCTGTAAAGGAGAATCATTTTCCATTCCTTCCTATCAAATAGCTTCACTTCTAAGAAAAAGCTTATTACTGAAAGCATTTGATGTCCTCTTGCCTTGGTTGGATTCCAGTGCTTTGAAAATTCATTTTTACTAAGTAGAAATATTTATAGATTCCACAACTTATCATTGCATTTAAAAATCCAATTTCAACAAGAATTTGCTAATGATAATCCTACAATTCAGCTAAGAGCTAGTTAAATAGTATAGACTGCTTTAAGGTTAACTGCTTAGATAAGGATTCTGTTTCTCTGGTATCATAACTGACTGATGATAAACTGATAATTAAGTTATGTGACCAGATTGCTAAAATGTGTCATTTGGGACTGCAGTCACATTGCCTAATTGCTAGACAGTGATGCAAGCAGAGACCTGACCTTGAACTTGTCTAGAATTCTGAACCTGAACAAATTTAACTCATAAAACAGGTAGGTGATGATGAGTCACACATGGAGAGATGATTCACATTTGCCACAGGATTCAAGTCCCACCCCCAAATCCCCCCTCTTTTTGTCAGATCATAGTTACCTTTGTGCAGATGTATTTCAAAACTAATAATTCCTAGTAACATAGTAAGGAAATTAATCATTGTCCTTGTTCCATTTGCACTAATCTCAGGCAAAGCGAATAAATAGAAATAATAGGATTATTTTTGAGATACAGCCCATGTTGTAAATAAACCACGTAAATTAAAATTTCATGTTTCTGGGAGGGACTCATAAACTTAACATCATTTTGTTAAAACAAAGACTCTGTAGTAGTTAAACGTGACTCTTAGCTCTGATAGCTGACTCTCATATCTGAGATCTTGGTAAATACTTGGGGCCAGTTTTCTCACTGCACAGAAGTCTGTAATAATTACTTTTAAAAAGTACATAAGGCTGGGGAGATGACTTAGCAGTTAAGAGCATTAATGTTGCTCTTAACAGAGGACCCAGACCATATTACCAGAACCACACAGGGCTCACTGCCGTCTGTAAGACCCAGTTCCAAGAGATTCAACACTCTCTTCTGATCTCCACAGGTACCACGCCAACACACAGCACACAAATATATGTCCAGGAAAAACACACATACACATAAAACCAAACTGCTTTTGAAAAGTTCTTGTATTTCAAGAAATAGAATTAATGAATCTAATAAGAACTTAATAAATAGAATCATGTAGGGAAAAGATTTGAAAGTTGATACCAAACTCTTTAGTGTTTGCTACCTTTTGTATCACAGTCTTTGTTTGCTCAGAATTTTTTTTTTCTGCAATGAAATGCACTTTTAATACCAAAACCCCGAAAACCTATGGACCAGAAAATAAGGCAAATAAATGTCTGGGAAACAGTAGAATTCTGTGAAACTATGCTGAAGGCTGGGTTAAACGCAATGTTTTACAAAGAGCATTAAGCATTTGTAACAGCCTTGGCAACTGCCAAACTAACTAGTATTTCTGGAATTTTATTAATAGTAATGACATCACCTTCCATTCTTCTGCATCATGGTTACAATGGGTAGATAGCATAAGAGTAAAGACAACAAGGATAAAAAGGATTGCAATCTGTTAATTAAAACAAAAGACTCTTGGCTAAGATTTCTAGGGTATAACAGGCCCAGGGCACTGGTTCACTCAATTTGCCAGATGTACCATAGCTGACACCTGACCAAAATGCTAGGAGGCCTACATAGAGCAACTACAGAAGGATGCAGAAACCATAGGCAGAGTTACCTCATCTAACTCCATTTCGTCAGGGCTCTCCCATGGCTTGATGAATTTCCCACGAGACTTCTTCAAAGGCACAATGATAATGTAGTAACCCCTGTTCAAGAACGAGGAGACAATAAGATTAATTCAAAGAAAAGGTAAAATGATTATGACCTTAAATCTTCTGCAGACAAAATATTAAGAAAGAAGAAAATTATGGATGTGGGGTGGCTCATCTAATATTTTGTAGTAAGGAAAAATAACCACTTTTTTATGGTAAATATCAGTGTGTGACCTTGGTGATCTCATATGGTAATTTTACATGTTTGGTTGCTCTTTATTAAACATCTGCTATTGAACATAGCAGACATGTTTGTTAGGGTCCTGCAACTGGACACACCCAGACTATACTGAAATATACCACTTCAAGCTGCTGTGCTAAATATTTTCAATATCTATTAATAAAAAATCTTTTAAAGAGGAGATGTATAATAGAATGGCTATTTATTAGAAACATATATATACAAGATATATTTATTATAATTTAATGAAAATTAAGTATTTTAAAGGCACTCATAATTTTATAATTATATAAAGACAGAGTGCATTTTTAAAAAACTCATTAAATTGCAAAAGTTTAAGTAGTATGAGAATTTGGGGACTATTTCTACCTAAAGTCCGTCAAAATAGGATTTAGTTTAAGTAATAATATCATCAGTGTAAGCAGAGACTGTTCTTTTATTTTCTGGCCACCCAGACCCGAATAATCACACAAAACGATACTAATTACAATGGTATTTGGCCAAAGGCTCATGCATATTCCTAGCTAGCTCCTGTATCTTAAACTAACCCATCTGTACTTTTTATTTTACCATGAAGCTCATCTTTTCTCTGACTGTGTCTTCATTCCTCCTCTATCTCAGCTTGGATTTTCTGACTTGCTACATTCTGCCCTGTTATAGGCCAAATTAGCTTCTTTGTTAACCACTGGTAACAAAGCATACAGAGCATATATTCACAGCTTACAGAGGGGAATCCCACATCATTACAGAAAAAAGTGTGAACATTCCATGCGCTGAGTGTGGTCAATTAAAGTATGTTCAAGACAAGGTACACATTAGTAATGAAGGTGATTTCTGACATCATAGGATATACACTTCTCTTGTTTTGCATATATAAGAACTCTGCTCATATCAGCATTCAGTATGAAGGCACTGAAAATAATTTACTAACAATATAGCAATTACCCTATAATTTTAGGCATCGCATTAAATGCATAATTTAGGTTGGCCTTCCTATAGCACAAAAGACTGGATAGGAGCTGTACAGCTATAAGATCAGGCCATTGATACAAGAAACATGAGCAATTAAATAACTGTGCAGTTTAAAACAGTGAGGGAATTCACTCAGACACTCACGGAGACTCCTTTTTTTTTTCACTTATTCTATGTATCACAAAGTCTTTTTGATAATCTTATAAATTTTGGGGAGATTCATAGCAAAACTAAAAACACATATACACGTAACACAGGGATAGACTCACATAATCTAAAAAAGAAATGGCTATTATAAGGGGGCAAAGAAAAGCAAGAAGGGAGGAGACTCCAGCCATTTTCACATGTTATCTTAGAGTCAACTGCACGAAGGAAGACCTCCCGGCAATCTCTCTGCTACAACATGGTTCTTCCCATAAATATCTTCTAGAGCTGTACTGTCCAGTACTGTAGCCGTGAACTTTCTGTGGTCTCCAAGCATTTGAAATATGGTTGGTGAGAACTGAGACATGTGTGAAAGACAGCAAAAAAATATAATGCAAAGTATTTCTGTGGTAATTTAGTTGTAGTTGCATATGGACAAATGACAATAATATAGATATGTTGTCTTAAATCAAATGCCACTAAAATTAATTTTATTTCACTCTTCCTTTTAAAAATATCACTACTAGAAAACTGAACACTTCCATATTGCGCTTGCTGTATTAGCTGGGCCGTGAGTCCCAAGAGTAGTGTTCTGATGACTGGTGTGTCATCTGGGGATCTACCTGGCCTAGAGCTAGGGCTCAATACTAATGTGTTCAGAGATCTCAGATTGCTTATTTAACTCCCTTGAATTGCAGTTGTATATTCTGAAAAATAATAACCACAAAAAAGAGTGCATGTCTTTCTCTGGAGGAAAAGCAAAGCAAAACAAAACAACAAAAAAAGAACACTGAAATAATTTGGCATCCTGGGCAGCGTACAAAATGGAGCAGAGGCCAGGAGATACTGGCAAAGATGCCACATTCTTCACCAGGATGCCAGTGTTTCTATAACTCACAGGTAGAAGGACTTGTTAAACCTTTCTCCTAATCAAGAATTCAAACCACAGTCTTTTTTTCCATGGTGCTCTGAGCAGCTAATTAACAGACGCACAAGGTTCCAGCACCTAGCCATTCATTTTCTTTACTACAAGGAAGTGTGATGATCAAGGAGGGTGAGGAGAGATAAGAGTTGGAGTATGTGAAAGAGGCCAATATTTTTTACTTTACGAACCAGACTAAGCCTCCTTTTCTTCGCATCCTCCTACCACCTGAAGGATTTGCCAAACAAGTCCATCATGTTAAATGAGCATGGAGAGAGATGACAGAGCCGCAACCGAGCGTTCAAAATAACACTGCAGATGCACTTGATAAACACACTTGTCAAGGAGTCTCTCGCTTTTCATACCCACTGAGTAGTCAGGAGAGCTCTTCCTAGAGCAATGACAATGGGAGTTAGCAGAGAGCTCCCATTGCTCCCTGCGGGTTTTGATAGATCACAGTCAAGCTGATGAATCCCATTAATTTTTCTTATACTTCCACACTGAGCTGCTATTCTTGTACATGAAAAAAAATCCACTTTTTTCACCAGTATCACACCCCCCCCCAATTATTCATTGCACTCTTGGATGCGGTAAGAAAGGAACGGCTCACCCCACAGCAATTAATTACCAGTGTGGTGGTCAGATATCCATCACCTTCTCTTTCTACTGATCTAAGCACTCATTTATGGCCTGCAAAGCATGGCTGCCTTCAGGGCAGTCTTGCTCATTTCAGTATAATCTTGCAATCAGAAATTCATATTACCCGTCACATGTTCCCTATAGCAGAGGCTTTGTAAAATGTCCTGGCATCACCTGAAACCTTCAACCTGTCCAGGTTCTTGGTTTTCTTCTGAAAGTTAAGCATGTTACTGTGTGTGTGTGTGTGTGTGTGTGTGTGTGTGTGTGTGTGTGTGTGTGTGTGTGTATGGATAAACAGTTCAGCATCCCCCCACCTTCCTGCCTCTGCCAATGGTTTTCTTTGGTGTTTTCCTTTCTGTCTTTAGAGAGATGTACACACCAACCAAGGCTCTCACTCTTTGTAGATTTCTTTTTTTCTCAGAGCCTTAGTTGAAATCCATAGGTGCTACCTTCTGTCTCTAGGCCCAGAGGTCTAAATAAAGCATGAGAAATAATATAACACTGCATATCATATCATAAACTCATAACCCTCAGTTACAAACAGGTCCTAAGGTCTCCACATAGCTTGTCCCTTAAACACAGTTTTCTCCATTAGACTCAGAGCTTGAACATCTACATCTTCTTAGGAAAGGGCATCCATATCACTTATTGACAAAGAATCGGGAAAAATTCTTTTCATATTTCTAGCAAACTATAAACCTGGTTGTTTATGAAAGCGAAGCATAATCTTTCCTTTTGTCACAGAAGATATCTGGGACTGTACTTAAGGATGGCATGGGTGCATCATTGATTTCTACTACTATAGTCTCACTTTCTTATGACAGGTACTCAACACTGCAGTCCAGCTGTCAGTACTTCTATCTCAACTCTGTTCTTCCCATTGGAGCCTACAGATGCATTTCAACACCATAAGAATTCACTATTGAAAAATAAAGCAAACAGAAGTCCTGAGCAAAACACCTACAAGTTAAAAGACAAAAAAAATATAAGAAGAGGGCGAGGAGAAAGAGGAGAAGAAGAAGAAGGAGAAGGAGAAAGAAAGGATGAGAAAAAGAAGATGAAGACCTTTCACACAATTTAATGTCCTGTCTGTGGTGGTTTGAATGGAAATTTTCCCAAAGGCTCAGCTATTTGAATCTTTGGTACTTGGTTCATGAAGGTGTCTGATGAAGCTTAGAAGGTGAGATATTTGTGGAAGAAGTGTTCCCCAAGGAAGTTGTCTTGGGTAGAGATGCTTACCACCATATCTAGTTTGCATTTTCTCTGCTTCCTCTTTACGATTCAAAATGTGAGCTCCCAGATACAGTTCTAACTGCTATACTTTTATCCCATTATCATGAACAGCACGGGAATGGTCTCTGAAACTGCAAACCCTACTAAATCATTCCTATTATAAGTTAAAACAAACAAATAAAAACCAAAAACATGGCCCAATCACTGCACTTTCTCCCATCTCTTACTGCCCCAATTCTCTGGAAAGGTTTGTGCTTTCTCTTGCCCACTTCCTGCCCTTGTTAGCCCTCCTGTCTCAGCACTGCACTGCATCCACGATGCCAGGGATGTTAAGGTCTAAACAGTATTACACTGAAAGAAGAATTTTTATATTTTTAAACTTTTCATAGCATATTGGTAAGACCTTCCATGAAGTATTCTATACCTTTTTTTGTAATTAGCAACATTCCTAGTTTTCCTAATTTATGACTTACTGTATAAATGTTATCATCATAGCAGAATTTATTATTGACATATAACTAGAATAGTGTAGAATCTTAGCAAACTTTGTCTCAGGATTTCTCTTCATATTCTTTTTTTTTCATACCCAAGGACACTCCATTTTTACTCATAGCTTAGAATATTAGCTTTATGTAAATAGTATATAGATAGCTATCTTCACCCCAAACTCTCTTATGAATATCAAAGATTCATCTGGCTTCAACTATGCGCCAAAATATTTAGCTATCACTATGGTTGTAATGAAAAAAAAAATAACGAGTTGTTCCTGCTCTCACATTGCACCATAGCCATTAAAGACCCCAGCCCTGGATCTGACCCTAACATTGGCAGTTTGTTTTCCCTTTCTTCTTCCTCTTTCCTGGTTTATCTTCAAGAGCTCTTAACTTCTGAACTCTATCTCCAGAGGATTCACTTTTATGCTCCTCTACGACCATTCATCTGGCCTGATCCTACTTTTTTAATGCTTGGACAATAGTCCCATAACTTTCCTGCTGCACTGACTATCTTTTTCTAGTCTAGGCTCTGAAATTTTTACTTCACAATACACAATTGATTGTGCTTATTCAGTTCCTGGAGATATTTCAATGGAGTCTTATTGCTCTTAGGATAAAGACCAAGATATTATAAAGCCTGCCAGAATCTTGCTTGAATCCCTGTCTCTACATTAAACTATACTTTGATTGGCTTTCGGTGTTTGGAATTGATCTGGGGGCATTTGGGGGTCACATCTTTGATCATCCTTTCTTATCTGCCTCAAATCGCATCAAGTCAATTCTCTTTCAATATGTATTTATTCATTTATTACTTCCCAAGTGAAACCTTTTCTGACGTCAGGCAGGACTATTACATAGATTAAATTGATGATTTGGGGTCTATAATTTTCTTAGATTATTTAAGGAATGTTTCTATACTTTAATAATATTGTTAAAGGAAATGTACATGTATTTTGGAGATCAGTCCTCTGTCAGATGTGGGGTTGGTGAAGATCTTTTCCAATTCTTTAGGCTGATGTTTTGTCTTATTGATAGTGTCCTTTGCCTTACAGAAGCTTTTTGGTTTCTGGAGGAACCATTTATTAATTGTTGATCTCAGTGTCTGTGCTATTGATGTAATAGTCAAGAAATAGGCTACTTCCCCCTTTCTGTTCTATCAGCTTCAGTATAACTGAATTCATGTTGATGTTTTTGATTCACTTGGACATGACTTAAATGCAGGGTGATAAGTATGGATGGATCTATTTGCATTCTTCTACATGCTGGTATCCAGTTATGCCAGCACCATTTGTTGAAAATGCTTTCTATTTTACACTGTATATTTTTTTGTTATGGTTGGTATGTAAAATGAATAAATAAAAAGTGTAGATGCACATGTAATCTCCTCAAAATTTGTTCAACTTTGCCACCTTATCACTGAATTACTTTTCCTCTAAGAAATGGATGTGGTTGGAAAAAGTGACTCTTAGGGCTGTAAGTATCTTCCAGCTAAAGTAGTCAAACACCTGGTGGTCTCTATGAGACTTTGCGATCTCCATTCTCATCAAGCCTGTGGGTACACAGGTTCCCCATTATTCCCGAGGCGCTTTGCAGGGCTGTTCTGCTTCCTGGTTCCATTGCATCAGCTTGAGGGTATAGCATAGAACTGCCCTCTCCTGTTATGTTAATTTCACCTACGGCCCAAGGGTGTAGCTTAGAGAGAACTCTCCCTTTACTGTTATGGTAATTCCACCTGCAAGCAAGGTTCTTGCCGCAGGCAAGGTTCCCGGGTCAGCTTTTCTCTGAGCCTGAGCACGCCCACCTGGCTTCCTCTTTTCTCTATTCCGCTGCTCTCCGACCTTGGGTGCGGCCCCCTGACTTTTCTCTTTCCTTGTTCCTGATGGGGGGGCTGGTGTCTTTCTGCCCCACAGTATATATACCCGACTTATGCTTAATAAAGTTGCCATTTACTCTTGTAGATGAGCTAGGTTTCTTTTGTGTGTGTGTCTCCTTTTTCAACCCTCAGGACAATCGTCCCTTCTCGTGGGCCCGAGTTCAGGAAGCGCGCAGCCTGGGTCGGGCGTGGGTATCCATTGGAAAGTGCTGACTCTTACACAAGCCTTTTCTCCTTCCACTAGAAAAACAATGTCATGATCAAGTGACATTGGTTTATACAGGAAACATACTCCTTACTGTGAAATATTTTTCTTTATCTGTTTACTAGTAACCCTTGTTCTAATCTCACACTACATTATGAAAAATGAGGTGACTCAAAAGGGGAAGAGGGAAAAATGGGGAGCTAATATGTTTCCTATAAATTAATATTGACAAAGTCATACCAACTGAGCATACATTTTTGAAAAAGAAAAAAAATGTTTTTAAGAAAATCAAGTTCTACATTCTACTTTGACTGTTTGTTTTAAGCCCAGAGTCCAGGCTCAAAATGCTTTTTATCAACATAGTCTTCAACTACTATAATAGTGAAATAATACTAAAAATCATCTCAATTAATTTACCTAGAAAGTCTTTGACTACTTATGTATTATGATGCTTTGTCTAAGTAAGTTAAATCTAATATACAGAGAAAACATTATAGTTATCTTCAAAATTTAAATTATTTTAAGAAAAGTTTTAGTAATTATATTTAATAAACTATCATCAAGGGGCCAAGCTCCATATAATTATGTAAAAAGGCAAGTTATGGTCTTTTTAACATAGCCTGACTTCAAATGCAGCCAGCCTTTTAGCATTAGTACTCTGTCTTGGCATCTTGAAACTTGTTATTTAACTGGGATGTCAACCTCTTTTTGAAAGTTCATAGATGAATGTCAATCCTCACATAATTTTTTCCTGTTATGTTTTGTGTGTATTGCTTAAATCAAATTATTTTATCATAGAAATCTGACAGCAGGTTGAATGATTTTTCCTATTTCTATCTTCAAATTAAGATGTTGAATCATTTTAGCTGTGTGTACGATGGGAAGTTATTTATACTTAGCTTCATACCCTTCACTGATGAAGCAGTTGGGTGATAAATAAGAAGGCTTTCCTTATCTCTCCTGTAAGTGTGGCAGCCTACATAAGGTAGTGATCACGGCATTCCCAGAGCCCAGTCTGGGTCTGGATATAAGTGCTATATATCCAGAACTCTTGATTCTAATATCTGTTTAGGGCACATTTTTAATTACTATTTCTTTATTTATCTTATTTCATCTACATGAGTATTTTGCCTGTATGTACATGTACCAAATGTGCACAGTGTTCATATACAATACACTTTTTTGTTTTCATTTCTGTTCTAAAATGAAGCCACTGATTGTTATTAAACTATTTTCTATACCTGGTACCTGGAGTAACTTTATCCCTCAGCATCATCAGTCTTATGATTTTTGCCCTAAGCACTCAGAGTGAAATGTTGCTCCACAAAAATCACAGGGGCACCCTCTGTCAGTTCTACCTTGGAATGTTGGTGGAATTGTGGTATTTTCTGATTGGCATTGTGGATCCAAAATTATTAAGAAGTAAGACTGAAATATCACAGAATCTATGACACCACAGCCTGATGCATCCTTGAGATTGTTTCCAAAATAATCCAGCCATTTGCTAGTCTCAAAAAAGAACAAAGTACCAGAAGAAGATGGAAATAAGAAACTTATCACTTTTTCCTAACTCTCAATTCATGCAGATTTGGCAAAACGTACATAAGTTGAAAAGTAAAGTTGCACAAGCTTAAAAAAAAAAAGATAAAAAGAAAGAAACAAAAGCCCTAAAACACAAAACGTTCTTGAAAGTCTATTTCAGAAGTTGAAACACAAACTGAAATCTGTCACCAAAGGCTAAAAATGCCTGTTCCACTAATGTCTACAGCACTGCAACAGGAATTTGCTCACTTTGTGCATCAGCTACAAAGACAGAGTCACTGACTAGGTGGTGCTCTCTTCACCCTTCCTATACCGTGTTCAGGGACAGCCATGAGTCTTATTGAACGCGCTGACTTTATCATGCACATTTCTTGATGTCTTATAATCATTTACAACATTTCATCTTCTCACATTAAGGACTAATCAATGCCTTCAGCCTGCTTCCCTAGACATCTGCACTGAGCTGGCAGAGTTTTTGTTTCTATAACCCCCTACTCCACTGTATCCAGGCCAACTGTTTGCTGTATTTTATGATAAGATATGACTTCCTTGCAGTCACCTTTCTCTTCCCAGACACAGCACTGGAAGCAAGTTGTGTACACAATATGGACTTGGTGAGCCCCAACTGAAAACTCTAAGCAGATTGGTAGGATGTGGTGTAAGAGAACATGCACCAGCTTTCCCTTGGTCTCTGGTGCGAGCACTTGGCCCTCCACCCAGACAGCACCCTAAATTTGTTTTTCAGCCTAAAGATAGATGTCAACATCTCCAGGATGCCTCTCTGAGTTTCTTAATGTAAGGAGCCTAGCCTATCACAGAACATTTTGCCAGACATCATGTTCAAGTCTTCCAAGTACTGTGTTGCTTCAGAATAGTGATAGATTCTGCCTTTAATCACTAAACTTCTGCCACATTGCCTGGCACATCATTGTTGCTCAAAGTAGATGTGCTATGTCTAGGGCTTTAACAGTTGAATGGATGATAATTATGATAAAAACTGTTTAAACTCTGTATGTTAAATATGTACCACTTCTTTTCTTTGGTTTCTGTGAGGCAGGGTCTTACTGTGTAGTCCTGGTTGGCCTGGAACTCACTATGTATACCAGGTTGGCCCAAATTTCCTAAAGATTGTTCTGCCTCTGCCTGCCTAGTGCTGAGACTAAAGGCATGTGTCCCCTTCTACCACTTTGTATATGTTTCAATAAAGTGTTTTCAAAAACATGTTTATCTGTTAATAGTAATAAAAACTTAGAAGAAATTAGAAAGTCAATGCATATATAAATATAATCTTATACTCATATTAAATTTTACTGTGATAAAAAGTGTGCTGGCATTGCATTTTCACTTTTAATTTTCAGACACTGGATAAGATTAGACAAAATGAAGACCTTATCTCAGTGAATTTATTTTACTAGTAACATTTTGAAAATTCTATTACTTGTGCTGAAACCTGTCATCATTTTTATCAAATAAACGACGAGTGAAGGTCTGTGGAAGAAGGATGGATTTGACTGGGTCTAAAGTGGGTAAAAATTACTACTTAATCCTGAGTGAAAATCACAAATTATGTTACACTTCAATTTTTTCTTTCATTATTTTATTTGTTACTACTTGTTTTTCTTATTATTTTCTTTCAGTTTTCCAGAGATTTGGGGGACTCTTTTGTTGTTTGTGTGACTCAAAAGGGACTTGCTATTAACTCAGGGTGTCTGCAAATTCTCAATCTTCCTACCTCACGCAGCACATGAGGCTGAAACCTGGAGTTCAACACTTCCTGTTAAAATGCCGCATCTCATACAGTCCCCAGGCCATGCAGTCCTGGCTCACATGCCCTCTTTAGAAGAAGCCATTCTCTGTATCTTTCGTGGACTCTTCATACTACAATCTTTGTGTTTTATCTTCTGTTTCAAATGTTCATCTCATTGTTTCAATGCTCTGTCATTCCCCACAAAACCACTGCTGCTCTGCTCACTCCGAGATTTGAGTGTTTGGTACCAGGCAACTCTTCTGGACCCACATTTCTAATTGGATTCTCACACAAAGCCTTTATTTAAACTATGAGCTGCTGAGTCAAACAGTGATTTCCGCCTGATATTTCGTATCTTTTGATGAGTAGTAACCTTGTCCATCTGGCATCAGATTTCCTCTTGATATTTCACCCCTTCCGTGAATAGCAGTACTTTCCAGACTGTTATCCAAGCTCAGACCTGAGCCATGTGTGATACTGTCCCTTTCTCTGAACTCTTTAAAGCAGATGCTGGCCCCTGCTGCACTTCTGCTCTAAGGTCTCTCAGTTCCCGCTGCCTCTTGTGTGGACCACTATTTGCCCCACTTTGCAGTTGGATAATTTGTCAAATGTCAGCTGTGTGATGGCTTCTCGACAATTTTCTCTACCACTTTTGGGGAGCTCCAATCATTCCAGCAGTACACAAAATATATACAAATGCCTTTCTATAAGACTTCAAATATTTCGCAACAATTTCATCTTAACTTTATCATGTTACACAGCGAAAAGGGAAATGTGTTTTCCATCCCAAACACATAGCAGTTGTAGCTAATATGAGGCAAGATGTTCCGTAAGTGGCTCATAAAATGGAAAGATAAAAGTGAGGCGACACTAACCGCTGTAACACTGGTCCTTCCACCAGAGCTTTCGTGGGTTTCTAGTGTTTGCAGAGTCAGCTCCATCTGCTAAGCACAACCTGACTCTTGTCTCTCTCACCAGCACCACCCTGCCCCACCTTGTCAGCTGCTCTGGGCTCCACTTGCTGTCCTAACTAAAGTGAACACTACTTCTTGACAATTAGGTTTCTGGCTCTTAAATTTTGTAAGCTCCTAATGTAACCCTCAAAATTATGTTCAGGCCAAGCAGTAGTGGTACGCGCCTTTAATCCCAGCACTTAGGAGTCAGAGACAGGCGGATCTCTGTGAGTTTGAGTCCAGCCTGGCATACAAGAGCTAGTTCCAGGGCAGGGTCCAAAGCTACAGAGAAACCCTGTCTCCAAACAACAACAACAATAAAAAATATGTTCGGAAATGATCTGGATGCATGTTATCCTAGCTTGGTCACTCTTAAGAATGATTTACATTAGTGTCTGTCCTGTATATCCTACTCTATGCTAGGCACACTGGAGACAGCAATGATATCCTTTCCCTGGTCATATACTTTAATGATACTGTCTTTTTAATCTATTGATTATGGAACCAGCTAAGTATATGTCTTTAGACAAACTTCTCAACTGATTGAACTTAATTTTATACTTCTGGACTCCTGGCTTTCACACCACACTCTATGTTGAATTTTCTAATTTTTTCCTTCAGTACTATTTTGTGCTTGCAATTGAACTCTTTCTATATTTTAACACACAAATAATATATATATATATATACATATATGTATATATATAATATTACTTTCTATTTAAATACTTGTAGCTTCAGTCTTTTTGTACATTTTAATGCTCTCTTCAGTTATAATAAACATTATTTTGCCAGCTATCAGTCAATTATCAATTGTAGTCTATGTGCTACAAGAAACTGCATTTTAGCAACTTGCCATTTTCCTTTTAAAATAACATAAAAAATGTATTGTTACGTTGATGAGACTGTGTTAACATGACTACACACACAGAGTGTGATGGACGTAGGTAGTTAAACTATGAGCTCACACAGAAAAATCTTCCATGTTATGATCAGAGAGCCTTTCCTTTTTAACCACGATAACACTGGAATGCAGGCTTTGTTTACTTGCTTTCTTTCCTTCACTTACTTTATGTTTTCATTTGCAGGGACGTCGGGCAGCTGCACCGTAATCATGCCATCCAAGTTGGTCTTCCCGATGAAGGCGGGCTTGGTACGCAGCACGTCTGGGGCAGTCTTTGCAGTAACCCTATGCTGCAACCCACCAGCACTGTTCCCACGGTTGGTTAACACAAACGAATAGGACTTCTCAGGCTTCAGGTTAACAATTAACTTCTGAGTAGCTCGGCCATCTACTTCTTCTACCATTTTCCCATCATCATAAAGAATCTGCCAAGATACAACCAATCACAAATTGGTTACCATTTTCTAAACCATACTTATCTACTTTCTTTGCCAGCTCTGTTCTATTTCTGGGCAATTCCTAATCTGATAAGCATTAGTAATTCTGTTGACTGCATCGATTCTCTTGATAGTTCTTAAGGTGTAAAGGTAAAATGTTCCTGAGTCTCTCAAAAATGCAAACAACAACAACAAAATGTACAATAGTATTTTAAGATTTAACTTGTCAGTCACATGTGATCTTAATAAAATGTGTTCAAGGTTTACAATGTATTATACACACAATTTACCAGGAAGTTTTAAATCCTGCTCTAAATATATTTTCATCTATCAAATATTTTTACTTACTATTATTTGTTAGCAATACTAACTTATTGCTGCTTTTTTCATTTTTTTGCAAGATCTCAGTGGCAAGACAGAGCTTTATTTTTAAAGTGCCAGGAACTCAGACCAATAAATACAATCTTAAAATTTTCCAGAATATGGTATTATACATTAGTAGAAATCATGCAGATTTCTTACTTTTATGGACACAGAAAGTAATAGTTTCATGTCAAAGTTCAAGTTCCACATACAAGGTGCCATGGCAGTCTTGCCAGCTGTGGCTCTGAGTGTGTGTTTACTCTCCAGAATGGAAAGACCACACTGTCAAAGCACCAAATGCAACTGTTTCCTGAAAGTCTTTCACAAATAGGAATAGAACTTATGAAGCCAAATCATCTTTGTTTTGTAGTATAGGAAGGCTACCCCAGGGCCTCTTGTGTTCAGTGAGTGCTCCACCACTGACCTATAGCCCAAGCGCATGTGTCTGAGACAAAGTTTTCTGTATTTGTTACAAATAATGTTTCACCGTGACATGAGTTGTCCCCTCTACTCATCCCCATGGCACCTAAAGAACACTTACTTTGAAAGGCATAGCAGAATTATAATTCTCTGGAATCTCCCAAGACAGCAGTACTGCAGTCTTCATAACTGCTTTGACATGAAAATTTTTTGCAAACACTGCTGGAAAAGGAAAAACTGTGTATTTAAACTATTCTTAAAGCATATAACTTGTTCTTTTACACCATGGATCACGGTGCTTAAGACAGATACTGCCTACATAGAACAAAGAGAGAAATGCGATTTGCCTACCTGTTTAGAGCATTCATTAATACCCATTCTCATAAAGCACTGTCCTCTGTCTCCAGTTCAGCCAACTATCCTCTGTTTATCTTACCTGAGGACATAGGGTACTGCCCACCAGACTTGCAGAGGCATTCTATAACTGAAATCTACGATTTTCAAAATGGATTAAGTCACACATACTTTACCTGCTTGCAGTGCTGAACCTACTAATATGAATGGGCCGATCGGTTATTTACAGCTTCAAAATATTGATTTCCAAAGATTGATATTCCTTTAAAGGAGGGAGGCCATAAGCAGACAAATCCTACCTTGATCCACAGGCAGTGTCCTGAACTGGACACTGGGACTATATGGCCCGGGCCCTTTGCTCGTGTGAGCACGTACTTTTACATCATATGTAGTATCTGATTTTAAGCCAGTGAGTGTCATAGAGGTGTCAGCTGGAACAATAAGGTGCTCCACTGGAAGAAGGGGAATGTTGATATCCCTATACAGGATGGTGTATTTGGTGATAATGCCATTTCTCTCTGCCAGGACAGGGGGTTGCCAAGACAACTGAACAGATGTAGATGTGGTGCCTTCTGAGTGGAGGTTTTGAGGAAATCCAGTTGGCATTTCTTCTGGAACCGAAATTTCTTTCACCATTTCCTCCCCGAAGCCCACTTTGTTTCTGGCGGAGAGTCTGAAGATGTATGATGCGCCCTTGTGGATGTCTGTGGCTGTAAAGTGGTCCTCTTTCTCAGAGAATTCAAGAGTAGTGAGTGGCTCCATGTCTTTCCTGCCAAACTTCAGACGGTAGCCCTGAAGGGGTCCGAATGTGTCCACAGGGGGGTGCCACTGGATGAGAGCCGTATTCATTTGAGTGTGGTTAATCACAAGCCGGGGTCTCCCTGGAACTAGAGCACACAGGATAGGGTAGTCGGAATGACTGCCATTTATGATCACATATCAGCTATTGCCAAGTCAGGAAATCACTCTCCTAGTATTCTCCTTCAGTGTTATAAACAAAACAATGCTAGGCCTCCACACCATTGTCAAACAATCTTCTTTCCTTTCTTTATTATAGCAGGCTGACACAGAGTTTGGTAATGAACACAACCTTTGTGCATCAAGGATTCTGCTTGCTACAGGGAAATGAATCCAAGTTATGATTAACAAACTAGATAAAGTCAATGAAAGGAATTACTACAATGATTAATTACTATGCACAATGCACTATTATTGAAAAAAAAGAATACTGTACATAGTGTGTTTTAGATCTAAACACTCACTCCTTGCTGTATGCTCTAGGTGATTACTATTATCTTCATATTTTATAGTGATAAAGAAGCCAAGAGAATTAGAAAACTATCTCAGTTTAGGTGGACAAGTGAGAAAGCTGTAGAACATATCCAGGACCACAGTTCACTTCCTCAACTCTGAGTTCATTTATACATTTTTGTAACTTCCCTATCTACATCTTGTTATTATGAATTACTAAATGAAGAGGTACAGATAAAAGATTTCACTAATATTAATTATAATTATAAGAGTGATGAACTGTTTGTGTGTAGGAGCTACTCTCCTCTGAGGACACACTTCAGGTTAGATTTTATATACATGAACATATGCACCGTAATCATTCAGAGCCTATTACATCTGGTATTTTTAGTGGATTAAGCAACTGTTATTGGAGTTGATAGCTCAGAGTAGAGTTGCAACAGGAGTTCAAAAAAATAAAAAGGTGAAAAGTGGGGGAAGTGGAGGCTCAAAGAGAATTAAGTTAAATCTATTGGAAAAAAAAGAAAAGAAAAGAACAGGGTAAAGGGAAAGCTCACATTGCTGGTAGACAAAAGATGAAGAGGAGCATCATAAGGATGTTGACACAAATTATAAGGAAAGCATAGACAGATGATGGGGCAGTAGGCATTCCAGGAGTCCCACATAATAACTGGTTAATATTCTCATTTTATATACCCAAAAGTTGAAGCCCAAGTCGATATAAGGTGTGCTCAAGGGTATGTTTCTTAATCCCTGGAGTAACAGCTGTCATTTCTGTACTTGGGAGATTCAGAGAATGTATATTTAAGTCAGTGAACCTCCCATGTATCAAAAAGAAATTTACAAAGTTTGGAAATGATATATGTAAGCATGTGTTTGACTAGGATGGTACCGACTGTAAAGTTATTGTTTCTCAGGGAAATATACCTTAACAAGTTCACATTGAACTAGAAGACGTTCAGAATTCATAATGCTCAAGTTTTTAAAAATCATTTTATGCAAGATACTGGTAGGCACCATATTCATCACTTCATATACATATAGAGTTTATATAATTTTTTTGTCAAAATGTGAGTCAGCAATGAAAAAAAAACATGATACAACTGCTACCTGAAGCAGAGAATATATCATTTAATAAATAAAAGCTACTCAAAACTATGAGGTGGGAATGTAATGCTTAGTCTCACATGCTCTAGAACAAACAATGTTATTAAATGTATTTATCAACCTTTTCTAAAACTCTAGTTTCTAGAAACTACACAATCATGTATTCTGTTCCTCTTGTTTCAGTAAGAAACATGAAAAGAGAGAAAAAGTGAAAATATTTTTATTATTAAAGCACATATAGATGTGTTAGCAGTATATTTTAATGTGGGGAGTCCTTCTGTATATGTTTTCCTTTTATTGGCTAATGAATAAAGCTGTTTTGGTCAATGGCTTTCTAAAGTAAATCCAGGTGGGAAGTCTGAACACATAGAGAGAGCTAGTAGGTGGGGTCAAAAGAGATGCCATGTAGTAGCCATAAAAGTAAGATACCAGAACATTACCTGTAAGCCACAGCCTCATTGTGATACATAAATTAATGGAACGGGGTTAAGATGTAAGAGCTAGGTTGGTTTATATCTAAGCCATTAACTAAACAGTGCTGTAATTAATATAGTTTCTGTGTGGTTATTCAGGTCTGGGCAACAAAAGCATAGTCTCTGCTTACAATATGATTTTATTAATATCCAGGTAGTGATTCAATTTAAAATATAGTTGAGGCTCTAATTAGCAAAAATATAGCAGATTGGCAAACTATAAACAATGATACCTTAGTCAAAACGTATAATTGCTTTTCCATAGGAGTCAAAGCTAATATAGAAATATGTAAACTCTTTTTCAATGTTGTTACATTTTGTAGTATTTTGTGCTAAAAGGCTCTTAGTCTGGAGACTGTGAGGTTCAATAATGTTCTACAAGGACCAGCATCACTTCTGATCCACTCTTCTCTACTACAGTTCAAAGCATCTTGGCTTTGCCTCAAATAGTCATTTGTTTTCTAGGTAGAAATGTAACTAAGCATAAGAACTTTGAGGTAGCTATTGGAAATACAACAAAGTACCATGTGAAGGACTCACTAAAGAAGTGAAAGTTGACGTCTTAAGGAGGCAACTCACAATGCCATGTATGACAGGCTGGCCCCATGAACAGAAGCCCAAATTCTCCACAATGCGTAAGAAAAACAATACATGGAGCTTAAAGAAGTTGAGAGACTGGCTTAAAAAAAGAGCTGCTATATGCTACCAAGAGAATGATAGGACTAAAAAAGGAAGAAGAATCAAGTTCCACATCACTCCATATATTGTGAAAAAGAATTTGCAGAAAGTTCATATTATGGCAATAGAATCACTTTGTTTGGGACACCAAGATGCACTGTAAATAAGGACATATTTACAATATGTTTGCATTGCACAGACCTTGTATCCAGAAATACAGGGACCAGAGCAGGAAAGAGAAGGTTCATAGGGTAGTGATGTTCGTAAATGTAAGTCTACCTATCGATAAAGATAAGGATGTGGAGAAGATCGCACTATATATAGATTCTGAATCAAGGTTCATTGGTGATAGTGGGGACCACATTAAAAGGTCTGGCTGGTAACAAGGTCAGTGGTCTACATGTACTTCATTAATGCTTGAGAGCTTAGACAGTGTTAGATGAGTCTTACATGCTCAGAGAAGGGCAGAAGTCAGACTTGACCTCATCTTTGTAAACAGTAGACACAGAGGACAAGCTACATAGTCAATAAGCTAACAGTGTCTATCATGACTTATTAATTCCCCTGTGTGCACCTTTGTGATATGACAGTGCCTCCTTTTGTACCTTTGGACATGTCAATGCCTCCATTTGGACCTTTGGGACATTCAATGCCTCCTTTCTCACTTTCAATTCTTTTCCCTTATTATATTATTTGCACTCTAAAAATCTTTTAGAGCAGTAGAAATGTTTAATACATATGGTTAACTCAAAATCATTTGCAAGATCAAATGCTGGAGGTCAACTTAGACCTCAGTCTCAACGGTTCTAAACTCACTCTCCATTTAAATAACTGCTATCAGTGAGCATAGCTGATTGCTCTTATCCTGTTACTTCCAAATTCTCAATCATTGCTGTTTCATCACCTTTAAATACAGTTGATCAGCAGAGTGAGGAAATTTATAAATCAATATACAGAAACTGTCAAATCAAAGATATTTTGAATTTTGTATCTTATTTTGCATTGTGTGTATATGCAGCTATTGTGTAAGAGCATGTGCACATTAGTGTGCAGGTGCCCACAGAGGCCAGAAGAGAAGGTGGGATGTTGTGGGGTTGGAGTTATTGGTGGTTGCGAGCCCCTTGACATAGGTACTACAAGTCATTTCATGGGTGTTTCAGGCCCTCTGGAAGGGGCATTCCTGTTCTTAACACTGAGCCATTTCCCTAGCCCCAAAAACAATGAATTTTTTGGTTGTTTTAAATCTCAAAGCCTCACACAGTATACTAATTATGATAAAGAAAAGTGAGACTATTAACAAAGAAACTACACACATCATAATCATTCAAACACAGAAAAGCTAGCTCCTTCATGCAAGAGTTTACACAGATTAAGCTAGCACTAGTACTGTTCTTTGAAGGACTGATTGCTTCTAGATTCTATAAATGATGTACAATTAAGTGCACAATCAAGATTCTTAATGTTAATATAAAATTTCAAGATGATTCCAAAATTATCCATAGATGCTATAATAATATGCCTTTATAACTGTTACTAGAAGTTCATCGGGGATCTAGATACACAAGAGGAATTTTTGTGATTGTATTCTAAATGAATTAATTTTCATTAATTTTTCACTAATTGCACAGAACTAAGCCATGGCTAAGGTATGCTTTCCTGCTGGTAGATAGGGAAGCAGTACAGGAGCCTTAAATGGCCTCTATAAGGACAATAAGTATAACTCAAGCATCTACACTGTGAATTTTCTCATTTTGGTACCCAAGCCTCTCTGTTAAAAAAGAATGGAAATTGTGGGAGAAAATAATTGAACAGCATGAAAAAGACCCACAGTTAAATCTTATGCAGTAATGAAAAGTGATGTTATAAAAAGTAAGTTACTCCTTTTGTGAGAATTTGGGTTGCTTATCTATAAATGCTCTGCTTTTATGTCCTTGTCCTTAGGTCTCATCTCGTGAGCAGAGGGGATTTGATAATTCACATCAGGCATTAGCAATACATAAGTATGTGCATATAAGCAGAAGAACCCTATATCGTTCAATGTGGGATTCCATGTCGGGGATTATATCGGGTATCTAGGTTCCAACACTGGTGGTTCCTGTACTCCGAGCCATATGTTGTGCCACCATGACTTCACTGAATGTCAGTTTTCTAGTGTGGCACAAAGAGTTTGATAGAAAGGTAGTCTTGAAATCAAAGAAAGAGAGAGAAGTAAGGAAAGAAAAAGGAATAAAATCTCTGCTTGAAGGAGTTTTGCCATCTGTATTCCTGCTGCTTGAGGCAATTGCAGGTGGCAGGACGCAAGTGAGGCAAATCTTATGACATTTAGACAAACTTGGCAGTGAGACGGCACCCAGGAGGGTGCTCAACATCACAGCTGTTCTCTGCTTTCTGTCTTTCCGTAGAAAGACAGAAACATAAAGTTGTGCAAGCAGCATCTCAGGAGGAATAAATCAAAACCACAGCAGAGAAATTCCATGGGAGATTGCTCTGTGGCAGGATTGGAGGAGAATCCTCTTCTGTAATTATCCCTTAATTTATCAGTTTGTGATGCCAGTTCTTCCTGCTGGTTTTCCCTATGTGGCCAAGCAAAGCAAGTCTAAGAAGCCCCAAAGAAGTTTCCAGTCCTTCTAGAAGGAACAACTTGAAATTAGTTTGCCTTTTGATATCTTTTCATCTTTGTGCAGTCATCTTCTTTTGAAGCCTCACAGAAAAGATTAAGGGAGAAAATGAGAAAATATAAATCCATAAACTATGAACCCAATCAAGATGGCAACTCCATTCTAGAGAGGTTGTGATGGATAACGCTAACTGCTAACATGACAGAATCACCTGGAAGGTAGATGTCTGGGGATGATCTTAATTAGGTCAGAAAACTTAGCTTAAACATGAGCAGCAACACTGCCTGCTCATGTTTAATCTGGTCAGATTAAAGACAAGAAAGCACACTGAACACAACATTCATTGCTTTGCCTCTTGGCTGGTGATACAGTGTGATGGCATGCTTCATCATGTGCACATCATGTGCCCTTAACTTCTCTGGCATGAAGGACTGTTCTTTATGCCATCATCAGCCCTTTCTCTCTTAAATTACTTTCATCAGAGTCTTTCATTACAACAGGAAAAGAAACAAAGTCAGAGTCCTTGTGCGGGTGGTGTCGAACCACTGTGCGACTTTTCTACTTAGACGCCATTTTCCTGTGACCTTCGTCAATCTTGCTCCTCCACATTCAGTTTTAATAACCTGCTCTGTGAGGGACTATGGCATATGACTGCAGTCATAGCCTCAAGAGACTGAGGCAGGGAGAAAACAAGTTCTATGTCAGCCTGGGCTAATTCTTAAATAGATCTTCTCTCAAATAAAACAAACCAGCAAACAAGTAATACAAAACAAACAAACAAATAATGAACAAACCTAATAGGAACAAACCCAGTCTTTCTCTAAGTCATCTTTCTATCCTTCAAATGCCCCCTGGGAAGTAATATGCCTACATCCTTCCATTTTATCTTAGCACACCCTGAAATTTTCCCACATGCTCATTTATTAATTTACTTATCCTGATCAGAAAATAAATTTAATGAGAAGAAATTATTTTTTGTGTTATTGTTTATCTGGTACTGTAAATGGTAGTGGACACATAGTAGGTGCTCAAAGAAAGACTTGTTGAACAAATGACATGTTAATTTGGAAATTGTATACATTTTGATCTTCTTCTTCCTACCCAGCTTAGACAAATGTTTCAAAGTTGGTCAAAACATTTTATTTCCTCTCAGTGTATCATAAGGAAAAATGGTAGATTAGATTCACACCATCTGAAAGTCTGAAATAAGGCTGAAGGTGCAAATAGGCATAGAAGACATTACCTGCCCCAGTGGTGGACACTAGCTTGGGCTTGCTTCGAGCACCATCTCCTTTGGTGGTGTAAGCTGTGACAGTGAGGGAGTAGGACGTTTCAGGCTGTAGCCCAGAGATGATCATGTCCTGAAACGACACACAATAAGAACACTGATTCAGAGCATGTGAGAGAGAGCCTGGAGCAAAGCAAGGTGACTGATGTTCATTCTGTGCGTGCCTGGACATGCCTTAAAGCCATGCTAAGTGCACAAGTTCCATGCCTTCAGCTCATGCTATGGAGATGGGTTTTGATGTTAATAGTGAGGTTGGGTGTTTGCACATCCTTAGAAGCAGCTTTCAGGATAAATCATTAAGATAGAAATATGGACCCAGATTTTCTGAAACACTTGAATTTTAACTTCCTTAAATATTTAATTTAAAAATTGCTGGTTTGGTAATCCAGGACTGCTTACCTATTTACACCCACATTTCCCAACATAGTTAGAATACTGGAACCACAAAGAGTTGATTGAAGATGAGTGAATTTTATCAGGAAAATTTTTGGAACTGTGTCTGGTTTATCACAGCAGTCTGATACACTATCTGGGGCTTTGTGGCAGCATTTTCCCACACTGATGCCCTGCTGTGGTAGCCAGAGTGTTGAAGGGAAAGATGCCAACATGGCATTTCTGCTCCTAGAAAGTTGTTAGGTAAATGGTTCACCTGATAGAGCTAGATATTCTTGAGATCAAAGAATATTTTAAAGATATCTGGGAATGATTACTGTTTAATTTAAAAACTGAGAATAAAATCATCATACCATGAAGAGAATATTCTGGATATTTAGTGAATAAGCCATACAAATAAGAATGAGACTTGAGTTTATGTAACATGTAGTTATCAGTAGTATGTGCTTATAGAAAAGGTTCAAACAAACCATAAATGCTTAGCTTTCTTTTAATAAGGGTCCAGAGCTATGTTGACTCTAATACTGGATGATAATTGAACTGTTTTTCTAATTGGATGATAAATGATCCTTCAACTAGAGCTCTGACTAGTGGCTCATTCTGGTGTTTTCCATAGACCTTTATACATTCCACACAAACATACAGAGCACATACAAACCCATTAACAAACTACTTCATTTTTTGTATGTTTTCAAGTAGTACATGAATACATTTAAGAAAATATTCAATGCCATTATCTTCCAAAGCTATTGGCAACATGGGCGAGAGAGGAGTGATGGACCAGACCATGAGAAATACAGTAGAAATTTTCTCGGCAAGGTAATTTACATGCACCATGGAACATAACTGCTGAAACTGATGCCAGATATGACAGATTTGACAAGGTACTTTCTCAAAAGAGTAAGAATATCATCATTGTGGAAATTGAAACAATTCAAATATCATTCTGTCGAGTGCATGGAGATTTTATTAGGGCATACAGATAAATTTTTTTAAGAAAAATATATTGCATCTTTAGGACCTTGAAATGTTTTCACTAACATCACAGAGGACACCCAGACCAAGTAACTAACTACCTGGAAGCAGTATTATACATTATGGTGGACAAACTGATTATTCAAGAAATTATAATGGCTAACTTTCTGCAGGGTCTCCCAAGATTACTGCTGGATAGCAGACAACCTGGGCATATAGAAGTAAGTCAACAAGGTTGTGACAACTTTAATTCTACTATAAGGTTTTTATCCATAAAATTAGGGATGGCCAGATGTCTTTCTATATGTTCAGGTTGTTATATGATATAGTAAGTGATATACAATGAAACAGCTCAAGTCCTATGTACTAGAATAGACTTAACTGCACATAACCCAGTTATCACAATCGTGATACAACTTGGGCTACATCCCTTGTCTTTAAGTAGAATGCACTTGCATGGTGGTATTGGGCTACTCTGTGAGGCAGTGTAACCACTTCAAGGCCACAGTTCCTTCTGCCCCTCATTACCTCCTATCCCACCTGTACTTTTGCCTCTTAAACGTCTGTGTTCCTAAGATTCTGTTCCAGTGCTGTCATCCTCACTTCCTTCAACCTTAGAAAATATTGCACTTATTTTGGAACCTGAAACAATCATTTCTGAATATATCCCAAAATAATGTGTAGCCACAACTTGGCCCTTTGCTCCAAGTATCAATATAACGTAGAATCTGCTGGGTGTCTCCCTGTGGCTTTTTCACTGGTATCTTTCATTAAGTTCAACTTTAAAAACTGGAAAACAACCTCCAAAGTAGACTCTAGCTACATATTTTTAATGACTGATAATATCCCTTTAAAATTCATAAGCTACTTTTGACCTTATTTTCTTCATTAAGGTCTTCATTTGCAAGTTTTCATCAATATTTGGTTTAAAATGCTGCTTCCTTTTCATTTCTGCTGCCTTAATTTTTATTGAATTTTGATCACTGCATGAGTAAATTATAAAAATAATTATTGTTTCTCATATTTTTAATCTTGTCATGCTCCAATTTACCCATTAAGTCACTGTTTTTAAATGAAGTATTGGTCCATTCCATGGCTCATGGAATCAATTTATTCAACCATGACAGTTATTAAACAAAATATGAACTACAATGGACTTAAGTGCAAAATATTGAGTACATTACAGATTTAAAGATAAACCTCGTTTTATAAAACTTTTATTTCTTTCAAACACACATATGCACACAATCTTATTATAAATGTGTTTCTGACTATGGGTCTTAGTCCTAGAAAATACCTGATACACTATTCATATTTTCCCAAAACTCCAAAACTAGTCTTACCTATGCTTTGCCAATCCTGATAGACCTATCCTGATAGACCACAATGTTTGAAGGTCAATGTTCACAGCATTTTCATCTCTATTTGCTTTACATATAGTATAATAAGGAATATCAAAAGATTGATATAAATGGAAATGCTAATTCCATTTATTACAAAAGAAAATGCTCTTTTCAACCTCTAAATTATATTTATTTTTAATATTTTTTCACTATCTCTCCAGAAAAGAAATGAACATTCCATAATCTCCTATTGATATCTCAGCTGTCACAGTTTACCTCTTTGCTCCTTTACTCTGTAATTTTATTACAAAAATCGTATAACTGTGTCTAATTAGAAGGCTCACTGTCTAAAGACTAGAGGACAGGTCCATTGGCCTCCATGGCTGCACCCATTGAGCACTGCTACAAACAGTGAACATTTCTTCCATAGCTCCAAATATGCACGGACACTGTCACCTATGGAATTGCCAGTCATCTCTTCTTCGGTTGTCATGTATGCTAGCATCTCTAGCAGTTATCTCTGAAATTACAGCCCTACTAGCACTGTCATTTTTTGCCAAGACATTGTACCTTTACTTAGGACGTCTTTGGCTACATTATAATGGTTTCAGAACTTTTTCTATATTTCTAGCTTTCTTCCTAATTCCCGTAAGAACTTTGATGATACATTTGCTATCACATGACTATCTTACATAGAATTGGTCCTTTAAAGGTAACATGAACTACTACTCATATACATTAAAAAAAAAAATCCTGTTTGGTGTGACTCTTTTTACTTCTTGACTTTACCTACTCACGCCATTCTTTTTTTTTTTTTTTTCTGTGACAAAATTTAGCCAGGTCTAGGTGGAGTTAATCAGTGTCAGGTATACAGTATGTGACATAGTGACTATATAAGCCTAATGTAGAAAATATTAGTAACCTGCATCAAACACCCAGTATAACCCAATCTGGAAAAAAACCATTTAAAGCATGCTTCTTCTAACTGTGTCATAAGGTAGAGTTAGTAGCAGAAATCATACTATGAGGTCATGACCTTCTTTATGCAATAAGTAGCACCATGCTCAATTCCCAAAACGAGAAACAAGCTGAAAAGTGCATACATAGTTAAGACCAATTCAAAACAGTCCATTAGTTCATGCAGCCAAGCACATGGGAAACAAAACATGAGTGAGTGAAAGACTGATGTTGAAGAAACACAAGCATATAAGGTCTGATTTTTTTTTTTGTCAAACTGTAAAAATTTACTCACATGTTCAGTAGTATCATCAATTTCCCACTGATTGAGGTTAAGAAAATTGGGGAGAGGGGACAAAATAAAAAGCAATGAAGAGAAACTTGTACCCTTATAAAGATGAGGTTAGCCTCCATTAATTTAAAATAGGAAAATGCATTCATTTAAAAAACATGTACAATAACATTCCAAAGAATAGGTGCATTACGATGCAGACATTCTTACTTTAAAGGGATTAAGGTAATTATGTGTTATTGCTATTGCTCAAACTAGCTTAAATTTCTTTTTACTGACTATATGGCTTACTACAGTCGCCAATATACCTAATATTTCTGACCTCATACTACTTTATGCCATCAGTTTTCACTTCTTTCCTGTGTTAAATAATTAATTTACTATTTAAATTATTATCTTTTTTATTCTGAAATCATGTTTCAATGAAGACTTGTGAGAGGTAATTAAATTTCAATAGAGTCAAAAATAAAAAAAGAAATAAAGAGGAAAAATTTGGGAAACAACAAATTAATAGACAAATGTCTAAATAGTAGAAAAATATATAAATTTATTAGCCACATACAGGCAAACAATGATTCAGTTTCATAATGTTAAACACCTAAAAACCAAAAAAGGATACCAAAGCATGACCATGCTTTTGTTTCAAATATTTGAGATTTTAAAATGGCAACAATAACTTTATTATCATTAGAGTATAGAAAAAGTCTACTTTAAAAGCATTATAATATAAATAAAGGTTCATAAAAATCAAGTTGATTTTTGATGGCCCTCAAATATTTGAAATTGTAGTTTTTAAAACCTATTTTTTGGAGTTCATCATTATCTTTTTGAAAATTAACATTTGATAACCTCTTTCATTCTTTTCTATAAAATTTCTTTACTATGTACCCATTTTATTCAATGACAGTGGGGTTTTCTGGAAGTCTGAATAAATGGATTTGGGGACTGGAAGAGACCCAACATACCAGTGGGTACAAGGTTAAGCAAAGCTGGCCCCACTGACAACTGTGCCCTGCCTTGATGAGACACAAAGCCCTCAGGAGGAATTGAGCCAGTACTTCTAGAAACCAAAACAATTGGGATTAGAAATGTGTGTACACACATACACTTATACACAGAATATGATTCCATATTTATTAAAGCCCATACTTACCAACAAATGTATGCAAAGAAAAAGTCCAAAAGAACCCCTGAATCTGTCTTTCTAACTTCCTTCTTTATTGTATCTACATATTTTAATAGGACTAGAATAAAATGCATATTTGTAAGAAAAAGAGTTGTCAACGGCATAGTCTGTGTTACATCAGCTGTATTGGCAGAATTCTCTGCAAAACAGTCAAACGTGAGAACCGTAAAAGAGAGCTACAAATTTAGATCCCTCTCAGACTTTCATTAGGATGCTTCAAATTAAAAGCAACGATAAACATTTTCTGTGAGGTGACAACATAAAGACTTTGGAGGGTGAATGCTTTCATCATCACTGTAGAAACGCATATTAGTTCATATGTTTCAGAGATAAAAAAAATAAAACTGGCCAACTCATGTAAAAGTTTTCATTTAGTTTCTGATCTTTTCTACATTCGTATAAAAGACTGTTTTCATTTCAAATCTTAAAATTTCACAAACCCCATCCTTTTCTTCTGCTCAGTTACCCTGGGCTGAACTGAAGCATCCAGTATGTTACATATCCTATAACCACAGGAGCCCATCAGTGTCGGTACTGCAATGGCAAGCTAGGCCATGGGCCATCTGCCATTTCCAAATAAGCAGTTATAAATTGGTGTCCTCTTCTCTCTCTCAGGAATATATTTAAGATACATGTAGATTAATTAAACATTTATTTAGGGGAGGTTACCTCCAAAATACAAGGAAAATGAAAATATTAGATGTTTTGCATTAAACAACTAACTACAAAACTGGGTAGGGACAGCATGGTTGGGAACCACTTCCCTGAGGTCAACCAAACGTCTCACACACGCAAATTATTCATTGTTAGTAATTTCTTTGTTTGCATGGTCTGGGTATACAATAGTGTATACATGATTTTTTTGGCATACATGTGTGAGGGTTCATGGACACCTGTGTGACTGTGAAGGCCAGAGGACCACCTGGGGTATTACAATCAGGTACTGTCCACTTCATTTTGAGAGAGGGCTTCTGACTAGTCTTGAACTTGAGAAGCAGACTAGAATGACTGGCCTGAATACATGCACATTTCTTCTTTCCCAGCTCTAGGATTACAAGTGTATGCCACCACACCTGGCTTTTTGAAAATGTGGGGCCTGGGAAATAAACTTAGGTTCTCTTTGGAAGCACTTTACTGACAGGGCATTTCACTCAGCTCCCTAGGAATTCTCTTAACTTGTTTCGGTTCACAAGATCATACTTATTCTCTTGAAAACCTTAATTCAATTTTTATCATCTATGCTATTATCTTCACCCTCTGGGACAGGAAACAACTATTCTCATAAAATATGTGACCTGATGAAATACTAAATAAAATACTGAGTTCTGAACCCTGAATAAAAATGTCTGTTCTCTAGTGAAAAAAAAATCATACATTAAGGAACTAGATCAACCTTGGTCCAAATAGCTTAAACACAAAAGAAATTAGATACTATCGACCAAAATATAGCTTGGAATACTTTCTTTTGATCAAGTGAAACTCATCATTATTTTGTGAAGTTGGAAATGTGAATTTGGATACATAAATAAAGAGCACATAATCTATTTTTTAAAGTGACTTGTAATCAAAACTGAAAAACATTTTATTTCAGTTTTTCAGTTGATATTACTTCTAAGTAAAAGGTAAATATGTAAAACTGGGTTTTAAAATCTAGAATTTATTTGAGGTTTTTTTTTTAAGAGTCAAAAAATTAACAATTGAACCCAGACTAGAAGCAATGTTAACCAATAAAACAGGCTCACCTGTGCATCAGCCAGCATGACGTCCTTCAGCATGGGCTGGCCTTTGGGCTCACCGTTCTCCATTCTCACATAGTGGACCTGATATCCTCTTATCTGGCCATGCTGCTTATTGGGCACAGGTGAACGCCACGAGACTTTAACAGCCGTGGCATTGACAGCCTCCACCTCGACTTTGCGAGGAGGCCCACTGGGAACTGCAACAACAGCATGGGTAAAAGACAATTACAGGCACTTGCCACCCAGCGAAAGTCCTCTCTGTACTTAAAAATGGGTAGACCCACTATGCTTCATTGAAGAACGCAAACATCTTCAACTAAGGAAAATGCTCAACCAATCTGCTCTACATTTTAAGAAAAGATCAAAAACCATGACCGATGCAAAAACCAAAATGGAAGAAAAAAAAGAAAAAAGAGTATCAGAGAAATAGAAAAACATGTAAAAAAAAATGTACAAAAGCCAAGGAAGATGCTTTGTGATCCAAAGCATTAAAGCACAAAGAAGTATTGCATTGAAATAATAACAAAAACAGACTGTTGATAGTTGTGTGTTTTTTAAAGTTTTCGTTTTTAATAGCAGAATAAAAAGAGTCTTGATTATATGGGTTCTTCTCTTTTTTTTCTCATATCAAGAGGCCGTTCCATACAAGAGATGCCAAAAATCACAAGACAAAAGACAGAAAGAAGGTGGCAGTATTGAAAGTTAATTCCGCAATGAAAGAGAATTCAATAAAAATGCCAAGAAAAATATAGGAGACGTGAGATGTAGGTACAGAGAAAATCTGGATCATAGGACCATAGGAGCAAAGTGTCCCTTTAAAAGGCAGAAAAGTGTTGTACTGAAATCGAAAAAAGAAAAAAAAAAAGCCCAAGATGTAGGAAAGGCAGGTCTTTGGCAAAAACAGGTACATAATAGAAATGTTGGATCAAAAATGATGAGCAGAAAAAAATAAGAGAATAATTGTTAGCCTATCAAAAGCAGACCCAGACTGTGTCACAAGGTGCGAACTGACGGAGCGGAGGCAACATACCATCTTCATCGGTTCGAATCAACACGGATAAGCTCTCAGGGCCAGGGCCGACATCTGTGTGGGCAGTCACAGTGATCCGGTATTCAGTCCATTTTTCCAGCTGTTCCAAAAGGTATTTGGTAGTATCCGAAGGAATTCCCAAAACCTCATGAGGCTTGTAGTCTTCCCCATCCACTGCAGTATACTTGAGGGAGTATTCAGTGATAATGCCATTCTGTTTTTCCACGGGTGGAGGTTGCCAACTTACCAAAATACTAGTGGAACTTGGGCTGATGCAACTAATATCTTGAGGAGGAGCTGATGGCTCTTATTTTGGTAGTGAGTTAAAGGAGGATTTGAGTGAAAGGACAGGAGTGGTTGGAAAAAATGATAGAACAAAAGAAAAGGCAAAAATAAATAAATGAACAATAAGGGCAGAAAAAAAAACAAAAATAAACTTAAAATTTTTAACATAAATTCATGTACCTTGGCTTAGTAACATGAGCAAACAAAAAAATGAATCAATGATCAAAATAACTGTTAAATAATGAATGGGGGAAATGCGTGACAATGAAACCTTGTGATAATAGAGCCTCAAACAAAGTTACCTACCTGCAATTTAAATTCTTCTTCTAAATCAACTCCTTGGTATCTCCCATCCTCACTCTACTGACTATCCAGCACCTCCCCACTCTCAACTAATTCCAGTTTATAAACTTGAGATACTAGAAACGCCATTTACTGGCTGGATCCTGAGGTGTACAAAACGGCAGGAACTGATAGACGCCCTCCTAACTGCATTCAATTAAGGAAAAAAAAGAAAAAAGAAAAACCCAACAAAATAAAAGGGTTCACCCTATCTAAAAAAAATCTAAGTCAGCCTGACCAGTTTTAATGAAAAGTGTTAATCTAATATTGATTGTAGCCCAAATAAAATGAGCATGCAGAATCATTAAAGGATGAGAATGCACAGGTCAAGATTTACCTACCGAGGGCAATGTCAGGCTTGTTGATTCTGACTGTACTTACCCTAGGTCAGCTTTCAGCTTTTTTATTATAACTCTTCGTGTGACACCATTGCTAGTAAAGAATTAGATCCCACCAGCAAATTTTGGTAAAATTGGTAATAATCAGCTATCCCTTACAAAAGGTCAACAATACAGCAATTAACAATACCTAGTTAACCCCCCAAAGAATCATCTAGAAATTATGCAATTTATTCTCAGTAGTTTCATTTTTGTATACAATAATTCATCAAAAGTAGATTTAAGAGTTAAAGCACACACTTCTACTGCCCATTCTAAAATAAGCTGGCCATCTTCTAAGCAATTATTTACCATCAAATTACCCCAATGCATCACTAGGTCAGGAAACATAGACAAAATACTACACCCAGAAATCCCAGACAATAGCTGCAGAACTATTCAAGATATATTGAATGGATGTCTAATTGTCAATACTTATCAAAGAGCAAATGATGGTATTAGAAGACATCACATTTTCCATCAAAAGCAATCTTTTCAGTAATATTTATGGAAAACACTGTGTTCTGAGCGTGGAGCAGCCCCATTATAAGAAACAGCAGCTGTGCTGCAGGACGGAGGCTCAGCAGAGATCGGGAAGTCAAGGGAACAGAACACCATTCAGGGAGCAGATGTGCTGCCTGTTACTCCATTAGCCTCAGATTTATCTAAATAGATATTTTCTGTGACTATTCCCAATGTCTACGTGGACACTCACAGAGTAAGAAAGCAGTTATATGCACCGAGCTTTCCTTCTGCTAGGAACAAATACATGATAATCTCTAGTTTGAAAGGAAACTGTTTTGCCTTTTGCCAGTCTGTTCTCTGACGTCTGATTTCTCTACAGTGTTTTCAAGCAGAACTTTTGTCATACAGACATATCATGTGCTGGAAGAAGACAGATCTCATTTTGCACCCATTTCCCTGGTCAACTAACTTCTCTGAAAGTTTCTACATAGAATGTCGAGAGTAAGGACTACTATTTGGACCATATTTAAAAATAGCATAGGTCCTATGTGTGCAGTGTCTCCAAAGTAGGGTGCTTACTGCCACAGAGAAACTTGCTGATGACTCAGCACATTAGCAGATTTGTTTGTTGGTAAAAAAAAGTCAATTGTTATAAGCATTTCCTAGTGAGAAGTGGGCAACAAGGAAGCAAAGAGAGACACCTACTTGATTGCATGGTTCTAGCTGATATTTCAGTTGTAGAAGCACCCAGGCCTTGAGGAGAGCGTGCAGACAGACGGAAGTAGTATAAGCTGTTTGGTTTCAGCCCTTGCAGCCTGTAAGATGTGCCTGGCTCAATGGTGATTCGCTGCTGCAAGAAACAAGAAGAGTTGGTTATATTCCTGGGAACTGGTACAAATATGGCTTAATAAACTTTTGTAACATTAGACTTCTGGCATAACTATATGTCATTATCACATTAGAGTAAAAAGAAACAACAATATTCAGGAGTATGCTGGGAATTATGTCACGAGTAGGCCATAGTTGAAAAATTATATCTCCACAAAAGGAGGCGTTTCTTTTCTCCTTTGATTTCTATAGCTTTAAAAATCAATTATTTTAGTTCCACAGCATATTAACATTTTATATATAGTCATATTCAAGTCAAATAATGCTTAACATGACAGTAAACAGCTGCTATGGACATCTTTCTCTTGAACAAGTTTGAACAAATTCACTAAGAAGTCATGTGTTAACATAATGACCAAAATAAATACTATGAGCTATTGCAGAGAACAAAAGTGTCCCTCCACTTTGTGGATTTCTGTCTCCCCATGACCTGATGCTTGTATTACTCAGGGGGTTGAATCAAAAACATTTCACTTCGAACAAATGTTTTTATGGTCCCCACCCTCAAATCTCCAAATATCCATTTGGATTTTTGGTCAAGTTTCTAGTCTTTTTTTTTTTTTTATGAGTTTTACCTCTTCTCCTTGCTCCCCATCTCTGTAGACCAGTTCATAGCTGGCAATGGTATCTGAACGTGGTGGTGTCCAAGACAGCAAAATACTTGTTTCAGATTCAGGTTCTGCTTTGAAGTTTAGTGGCTGCCCTGGTACTAAAACAGGGAGGAAAAGGATTGAGCTCACCATTACCACCAAGATTCAGAAACTCTTCTAGTTAAGTACATGCTACATGTAATAAAGAGAGAAGTCCTTACATCCTCAGAGATGGCCTCCTTGTAGAAAGTTGATTTATACACTCCAAGAGGGTAAGAATAACGTGATGAATATTTTCCTACTCCTTGAATAGTTTAATATGTAGACAATATGAAGTAGAATTAAATAGGCTCATTATATATCTATCTCAGAAATCAGTTGTAAATACAGTAAAATAATGGATTTCAAATAACATTGTAAAATATAAATATGACATGATTCATATAATATACACATATAATTCCTAACTACATTCTACATATCTGTTCTTATACCCAGAGATAAGTGAGGTTCTCTTTAGTCATAAATGAAACTACTCTTTGCAACAGATAGAGAACATTACAGAAACCAGAATCGATAAAAAATACACAGTTGTGGAACACAGTCCCAATGGACACAACTGCTTTATTTAAGGCTCATAAATCATTATGGAAGAGGGGGCAGAGAGACTGCAAAAACGAGAGGATCAGGGGGTTTTTGACAAAATGTTTTCTCTAGAAATGTCAGAATCTACACCCATCAAGTCTAATCAATATGGATGCTGCATAACAATGGCCTGAACATGGAGGATACCAATAAGCATGCTAACATGGAAGGGGTAAATGATACAGATATATTAAAATCTAAAAAATGAAAAAAATAACTGAATAAAAAAATTCTTTAAAAATTTCTAGGACCCTATGTAGCATTCAGTGTTATTTCCAGTTGTGGGGGTCTGGATGAAAATGATACTCCGTAGGCTCATAAGAAGTAGCATTATTTGAATAGATTGGGACGTGTGACATGGAGTAGGTATGGCCCTGTTGGAGAAGTGTGTCAGTGGGTTGGCTTTGAGGTCTTAGACTCTTAGACAGGCCAAGTGGTTCTGTCTCTTCCTGATGTCTACACATCTGGATGTAGAACACTCAAGCTCCTTCTCCAGCACCATATCTACCTGCATGATGCCATGCTTCCTGCCATGACGGCAATGGCCGAAACCTCTGAACTGTAAGCCAGGCACAACAAAATGTTCTCCTTTATAGGACTTGCCGTGGTCATGGTTTCTCTTCACAGGAATAAAACCCTAACTAAGGCACTAATTATGTTTATAAAATTCTACCTTGACTCCTTAACAGAGTCTTTGAGCAATAATAACTCTTCAAAATTTTATCTTAACTGGTAACATTTTAAGAAGAGGTTAAGAAACAAAAGTAAAAGAAAACTCCATTATGTATAAATAATTACTTGCAGCTCCTAGATTAAGTTATTTAAATCATAGCGTCTAACGATTAGACCGAATGTCAGCTTATCATCCCAAACGGCTCTTTTGTAAACTACACACAAATTAGTGAGATTCTAAGATGTACTTATCAACAAATTATGGTAACGGAAGCCAACCAAGATCACCTCATGTCAGTTATTCAGCCACCTAACTGATAATTCAAAAGAGTCACACATGAGATATAATAAATAATAAAAACTTTAGCAGTTGAAAATACTCAATAAAGTTTAATAATCCCAACTTCCTTATTAGCTCATAACTGCATTATCTATGCTCAAGCCCTTATACAAAAGACTGAGGTCCACAAGTCCCCACATCTAGCAGGCTGCTTTTGCCTCTGTCTGGTCTGATTGTTGGTGCCCATACCCTGCTATTGTTTGGTAATTGAACCATTACCCTTGATATTAGGAAATGTTACAATATGGTATGATTGAATCTTTCTATATTTACCATACTCACATGAGAAATAAAGTATATTTTATAAAAAGTAACAACAATGACAAAAATAAAATACAAATAAAGATAGGGCACAGCAGGATGAAAGGGGTTTCTAAAGTATTTTTCTAGAAACTGGAGAATACACATTTTCAAACACACATGAAATAACATGATTTGTACATGATGTATGATATAACTTACAAATAATGCTTGAGATATAATTTTCACAGGAAAGGAGGCCTTTGGAGATATAAGATATATTGTTTCTCTTTTACAACCATTTTTCTGAAACTTGATTACAGAATAAGAAAACCTCACCGTTTTTTTTAAATGGATTTAAGTTTTATTTCTAGGTGCCCTAGCCATTAGCACAGTGCTCTGCCTGGGCGTCTGTGCATGCTGTGAAAGGGTGGCTTGCTCAGGTTTACACTTATGCCCAAGGCCAATAATATTCCTTGCCTGCCTTTCTATCTCCACCCCCTGTCCCAAAGCCTGTTCCTGTACCAGGACATTCTCATTAATCTGATGTCTCTGGGAACTGCCTTCCAAACAGGTTATCATTCTTTCCCAGTGAGTGACCTCATATAGTTATTCAGCTTGAAAGACCAAGACAGAGGAACATGAAAGATCAAGAGGCAAGGCAAGGGGCTCAGGAAGAAATAAAAGCATATGGTGCCTGGCAAATGGAAAATATATTATCTAAGAGGTAAAAGTCAAAAGCCTGGCTCATGCTACAATGGTTGCAAAGAGCCATTGGGCAGATGGGAAAACTGTGACTGGGTTCCAATAACTAGATGATGAATGGGTTTCTTGGTGTGATGTACACACAGCCATGGCTATAATTCTTCTATACTTATATTGCTTATTTCTTCCCCTTATTTCCCACAAATCTGTGAAATAATAAAGTCTGTGCTAACGTGTGACTCAAGTGAAACTAGAACCTAGTTGAGATTTCAAGAATTAGAAACACAGACAATTCTAAAGTACCTCAGGAGCAGTCACTAGGAAAGGGTTTGCTCCTTGTGTAAGGCTACTAGGTTCACACTGACTGAAAGCATCTTAGAAATCTAATTAACTTTTGCTTACTTACACTGTTTGATTTTTCTTTTAATTTATCTTCCCTGTATTCCTGTTTGGTCTCAATGTTTCATAATTGTTTTGTGACACAGCTTCAACTGATCTAATTCTGTTTGGTTCTAGAAAAAGCATTTACAGCTAAATAATAAATTGAATAGGAACATCAACACCTGGACAGGACAGGTTCCTTTTCCTTTGTAACTTTTGGACAATACAGTGTTGGGTAGATGACTTAATTAAAAGTCTTGTCATCTTATAGGCATGACGCTTTCCTTCCTTTTCTTTACAGACTCATTTTGAAGTGGTTTGGGGGAAAAGCATGTTTCTTAAATTTGAAATCTGCAGTGGAGACCTAAGATCCTCAGGAAAGAGGTGAACACCTAGGTGAATCAGGGTGCTCTATGGAGGCCTGGGGCCAAACAGGAAGGTGCACACCTAATGGAAGAGGGACACTGGGTCTCACTAGGCATTAGCAGATTGCTACCTTGTGGAATGGAAACCCAGTTAGATCTAGTATCGATATATATTCAAAAATATATTGATAATGCAATTTTATATAATAAGCTTTAAATTGTCAATGATTTAAAAAATAATGGAATTTAGATAAACAATGCAAAGGCAAATGCTTCAATATGTTCAACTCAGTGTGTCCATCGGAGACACACATTGCCTTTTCATTCTACTATCCTCATAAACAGCTTATGGATACCAAGAATCACACTTCTTGGAAACTGAGGGTGGAATAAAGAGTACCATTTCCTTGGGATCAGATTTTAAATTAGAAACAATCAACATGATTTAAAGATTCACAGGGAAAACAAAACTGCTCAGAAATGAATAGATGTATTCCCAAATGCCCAAATACATTGTTTTAATGATCATTAGAAAAATATACAGGAAAATATTTTAAGTGTTGCATAAATATGCAACACTAACATATTTGTTTGCTTCAGACTACCCAGAGACAAAGATAATTTTAATACCTATCAACAGATATTGCATACCAAATATTATGCTGAAGATCTATTTTACATTATATTCTTGTTTTCATACTACACAAGCATATTTATATACAAATTTATAGACATATTTATTTACATATATGTATATATTGTTTTTCTCTTAGTCTTTACATGTTAGCCTTCATTATTGACATTTTCATCTTTATATACTAGATTTATTTTATATGTATCACATGTCATTTTACTTAGGATATTTTCTGTGTTGTAACAGTCCCTGTACCAATTTACTGAACATCAAGGATTGGGAACAATTTTGACATTACTAAAACTCATGAAAAATTGCACATATAAATTTAAATGTAATAACTATACATTAGAATAGAAATATGCCAGCATTAATCACAATCCAAATTGAGAATTAACCAAGAAAAGAAAAAATGGCAGTGTAGTACAGATATGTATATAAAATTTTTCTTAGGGTTTGGGGAATAACAAACTAAGGCAAGATAATTAGTTGTGTAAAGATGGGGACTTAAATTCAAATTCCCAGTACTTATGTAAAAAATTGTCTATGCCTATGCATGCCTCCAATTTCATCACTGTGGGAGATAGAAAGAGTGTGGTCATTGGGCTTGCTGGCCACCGGCCTAGCTCCAGGCTAAATGAGAGACCTTTTCTCAGGGCAATAAGGCAGATAGTAAAAGGGCTTGAAACTTGATGTCTCCCAAGGAACTCTGTATGTTTGTATTGACATTTGCACCTGTACACATCTGCATCAGTGAACACACCATATAGATTCATTACACACACTTATACATAGATACAAACACACAATGTGCATAAAGAAATAAATGATAGATGAAGAGATAAATAAAATTATACGTAAACATTTCTTATATTTGGTTACTTATATTTTACTTGACAATCCAATGTTCACAAAGATAGAAAAATAGTAACTATCAATCCCAAGATAAAATAAAATGTCCACTGATGAATATTAAGTACTTGGATATTACTCTAATTCTTATAATCACCATAAATAAATTTTAAAAATACTAAGAAATGAGAGAAAACCTCAATGTCATCAGAAATGTCAGTTCACTAGAAGAGATCAGTGAATAAAATTTAGTGGCTGTCTCTGAAAAGTCCATCCTTCAATGCTAATCTACAATTTCATCTCACTGTATAATAAACACGAAATATTGCAAAGGCAATAGAAGCTCCATTATTGCTAAGATAACTAATACTTTAAGGCAGCACATATTTTCAAACATATGCATCTAGCATATTGGTGAATGATAATGAAAGCAAGAGTCAGAATCTGATAGTAAAACCTAAGAAAATTCAAAACAAAATACCCTATATGTGAGTGCCACAACCATATATTGTCAACTGCCATTAAATATAAATATGAAAAGTCAAGTTTTTTATGTCTGTATTTATCCATTTCTCATTTCTACATTGTTAAAACCATTCAAAGAAAGCTTACAGTGGACTCATATTTTTTGAGCATTAAAGACCTTTTTTAAATTTGCTTCTATTGGCCTGTTGATGTACACTAATTTAATGTTTTAGAAAATTCTAGAGACCTTGCGTCAGTATTTCTCAATTAAACATTTATATTTTAACAGTTTTCTGATTTAAATGTTGCTGTAGGGTTCTTTTCTTTAAAATATTAAAAGTAAGATGCCTGGGTAGTGTACACTTCTTCCAATACCAGCATTTGGGAAGAGAGGCATCAGGAGTTCATGGTGGTCCTCAGATGCAAAGTGAACTCAAAGTCAATCTACACTAAATTCTCTTAAAGGAGTCTGCAGACAGGTCCAAAGATTGTTCTAAATGAAGTCGGAAATTCTTTCCAAAGAAAGCTCAGAAATGACACAAACCAGAATTTAAGGTTTATCACGCCTGTTGGCATGAATTTCAAGCAATATTTATATAAAGCATTAAGGATGTAGTTCCTAAGACTTCTTCAGCAGTTCTATGTTCCTTCTACCAAATATAGTTAGCATATATTATTGCAATAATCGATTCCAGCAAACTACAGAGTGTGTTCTTTTCTTTCTGGATGTTTTAGGTGAAGTGATGAGGGGTGTGTCACAGTATAAATGTTTTCCTGGCCAACATCCATCCATTGTCTATGTCTTTGAGGTAAGCTAATTGCAAGGGACAATTGCACCAGAAAATAGAACTATGGAAAATGAGCAGTGACCCATAGTTCTAGGAAACAATAACTCCAGCAAAAATATATTTTATATCTAAAGATTATTATAGTCTGCTGTACCAATATTCACAGCCAAGTGGATTTATTCTCTTGATTGAATATGAAATAGTTATCATGTTCTGACTTTCTCTACCACAGTGAACACACTACATAAATCTACAAGTTCTATCCATCAGAATGCAGATTATCATAGATAAAATGCAAAATGATTACTTCTCTCTTAAACTAACTTTGTTCTTCGGGACGGTTTTACCTATTTATTCATTTTGCATCCAATTTAAACACAATGAGGAATGTTGGTGTTGGAATATTCATGGTCATAAAATGAAACGAGCATGCAGACACCAAAGATGCTAAAGTGCCCTTTTTATGTCTATGTAATTAAAATATATTTAAATTATTTTGAACAGTATCATTTTGTAGCCTTACTGAAAACAAAACTCATAATGAAAACTATGGTTTTCTTAGACTTTATATAACCACTCTAAAGGAGTGTTTGATGATGGCAACATACTCAAGGTAGCCATGATTCTAGGGATGAGCTCTTCATTAAGGACTAGGAGAAGGCTCAGCGAGAACTTCACCAGACCTGATAGTCCTGCATTTGATAGCTGCCACTAATGTGCAACCACCTTGGTTAATGAAGTCTACAGGACACCACCAATCACTCTGCTATGTGGGGGGTCATAAGAAACTATGGACTTTGGCAGGCATTAGGTTATCTGCCTTTTTATATCTCCATGAGAATTCAAGCTACAGTTTATGGAAAGGTACAGGAAATTTCTTTATGTCAGAGACAGAAACACACACACACACACACACACACACACACAGAGGGGGGGGATGCACCTTTGTACATTCATGTACATTTTCTAATTTTCCTACTGAATTAAATCAGACCTTCTGAAAGGAAAATTACTGGATCGAATTGACTCAACTGTTTTTTCACACACAGCATCCATGGACCTATGCTTGTGTCCACTGGTAGTTTAAACAATACACTATTTAAAAACAACGTTTACATTTTTCACCAAGTTGGGATAGAAGGATAGGTTTCTGTAATTCAATATTCTGAATATAAAGATATTCATGAGTCTCGTGGATTTGCATATTTTGACTGAATTTGATTTCAGAAAAAAAAATCTTGTTTCTTGGGTAGTTAAATCCTTTGTCTCCTGAATATAAATTAAAACACTGCAGCATGAATTGTGGTTAACTTGTTGTTGTCTTCAAGACAGCGCCTCTCTCTCTCTCTCTCTCTCTCTCTCTCTCTCTCTCTCTCTCTCTCTCTCTCTCTTCTTTTCTTTTCTTTCTTTTTTCTTTTTCTTTTTCTTTTTTTTTAATGTTGCCTTGGCTGTCCTGGAACTCACTCTGTAGACAGAGCTGACCTCAAACTCAGAGATCTCCCTGCCTCTGCCTCCCAGGTCCATGGACTAAAGTTTGGTTACCAGTCTATGGGATTTAACAACCTGTAACTTAGCAGACTGATTTAGAGGGAGTACTACGGAAAGAAAAGGGAATTGGAAACCTATCCCTCTTGTGTCTACCTGTTTGACTTTCTCCCATTTTCATGGGAAAGGACATATTTGCTCTTCGAACGCTGAAGATACACCGCAATCTGTCCGCAGGCTTAGGGCTGATCTGCGCTCTGATAAAGAGCTGATCTGAGCTCCAGTGATCTATTTCTTCCATTCAGTTGCTTCAGGTGTTTCACCACAGTAGCAAAAAGCTGACACAAAAATGAATTCATCCTAATTCCCCAAGCTTGGTGTAAATGAAGAGTTAGCTTGTGATCATGTCACTCCGATATTATAGTCAAAACACGAGAAAAGCTTAGAGCAGAATATAAGTCCCAGTCTCTTTTTCTGTGCCATATTTACTGGTTTTTGAGCTGCCGGAATCATAAAAAAAAATCTTAAACTGTTGACACTTCTAAGAAAAGACTGTCAAGAAAAAGTAGAACAATGTTCATAAATCTCTATTACTTTCCAGTGAAACCTTAAGTAAGTTTACATATTTCCTTGCATATTAATATAGTGAATAAATGAATACAGAAGTACAAAGGCCAATAATGAGGGAACATAGATTTGCTATGACTATAGTGAGACATATACATTGACAACTGTCTTTGAGACACCTAGCTTTCACACACTATAACCAGAAAATGATCTGTGAACCAAGCTCAGAAGAACCAAACGATGGCAAAGTCAAATAAAGCAAAAGTCTGCTGTAAACACGCTTGAGACCTGGGACCACAAATATAGGAAGAAAACACCTGAGTTAGATAACTCATGAAGCCCACACAAGCCAGGAAATTAAGGCATGAGTGCACTCTAGGAAGAATCCAGAGAAAAGGAATCAATCCTTCATCAGGATTAACAATAGTCTGTCCTATAAATTTATAGATAGTATGTCCGACTGTGTAGTCCTTGTATAGATCCTCAGGAAAAAAAAAAACTTGCCCAAAGTTTCATATATTAAAGCAAATTTAAAGGCACAATGTGAAATCCTAAATCTCAACAACTTCGTTTTTTTATAATCTTTGCTGTTTCTTTCTTTGTTTTTATCTTTCCTACACCTGCCCTATTTCCCATGTAGAACAGACTTACCTCCTGTCTGCGTGATGACTTGTATGTCACTTGAAAGAGGCCCATCACCGATTGAGGTAAAAGCCAGGACTTTGACAGAGTATGTTTTTTGGGGTACTAAATTCCCAATAGTTGTGATTTGGCTATCAGCTACATTGTGCTTCATCCAGTTGTTGACATGTTGGGTCGGGTCCATTGTATAATAAACTCTATATCCTTGGATCTGTCCATTTGGCTCCTCAGGTTCTTTCCACTGTACCAAAATGGTGGTTGAGCTCAACATGCGTGCCTGGACATCTCGTGGGGCACTGGATGGTGCTTGCTCTGAGGTCTGCGTTAATACAGGCTCACTTGGTGGACCTCGGCCAATGTTATTTACAGCAACAACTCTGACTTCATAATCCGAGTAGGGACTTAGTCCAGCCACACTGTAGCGTGTGGTTGCTATTCCATCAATTTCTTTGTATGGTTCTTCAGAATTTTTAGGCTTATGTTGAATGATGTAGTAAGAGACAGGGTCGGGGTTCCCAGAGTCCCACGTCAGCGTGATGCTTGTAGCTGTGCTCTCAGTCACCACTGGAGTTCCTGGAGGCTTGGGTAAGGCTTGGGGACAGAAAAAAGACAATGTTCATTTTTCCTTCTCAGCTATTATACCAATCACTATGTTCTATTTTTAATTTGACAAGATTATACTACTACTGAAGATTTAATCAGATGAAGCAACACATCATGTCCAAAGAGGTCAAGAGAACAGTAAAATACAAATAGGTGGCTGAGACCCCACCTTTCTAGCACATGATGGCATTTTGGGGGTTATACTCATATCTACACTTATAGATCAATAAGTGACCCTGGATAAGTCACTTAATGTCTTTTGACTTTTGTTTCCTCACATGAAAACTAGAGCTGCATTACTGGAGCTTCACTGCACTGTGGAGTAGCTATAGTTCACAGATTTGTTGTGGCGATTAATGAGCTAAGTAAGTAATATACATAGACTTTGTCTGGGGCTCTTATAAACACTAACTGCAATTATTATAATTTTTACTTCCAATGTTTGGTCACTTAATCCCTGGTTCAATAAATTAACGTTGTAAATACATACCAATAAACATTAAATATGGAATTTATGAAAATGGAATTAAACTGGTATTAAAGGACTAGTATTGAATGGTGTTCTATTTGTAAAAAAATAAAGAACATTATTAATTTCTTAGTGTCCTGGCTCACTCATTGTCAACTTTATTGAAGTTAGAGAGTTATCTTTGGAGGGGAAGCACAATGAAGAAAATGTCTCCATTGACTGACTTGTGGCTAAGTCTATGGGAGAATTTTCTTAATTGGTGATTGATGTGGGAGGACGCAGACATTGTAGGTAGTGTCACCTAAGCACAGGCGGTCTTGGGGCATACAAGAAAGCAAGATGGATGAGAAAACCTTGATAAGCAGGCTGGAGAGCAGTGAGCCTCCAGGGCCTCAATTTCAGTTCCAATTCCAGGTTTCTTGGCCTGACTTCCTTCAATGATGAACTGTGATATATAAGTTTAAACTAAAATAAACCCTTCTGTCCCCAATTGCTTTTGGTTATTGGTATTTCAGAAAGCAATAGAAAACACAACTAAGATACTTAAAAATAACCTATCTAAAATTATTAAGGTAGAACTGTGACAGTGTACTTTGCCTGGCAAGTGAGGAGGCCTGGGTTGATTCTCATCAATCCCCCTCAAACACATCCCATCTCACCCACCCTACCCCCCCCACACACACACAAAGTAAGGGAAGTAGAACAATAATTTTAAATCATGTTTCTTCATAATTCTCAAAATTTCTTGGGAGTTTTAAGACGTATTCACAAGTCACATTCTAAAGTATTTTGTCAATAATATTTTTTTAATTCTTCATTGGATATATCTAGGATTACAGCTATTCAACAAACCTCAGTATTTAAATATGTCATTTTGGCTATCTGAATTTTTCCTTTTAACAGCACAAATATCAAAAACATCTTAAGATTGCAAGCCATCATTACTGGAGGTCTCATTGGTAAGTTTTATGCTGGATAAAATGCAAAAAATCTCCAAATGATAATGCTTATAATCAAATCATATACTGTTAGCACGAGGCCAGGATCACAAAACTCTGTAGGGATAGCAGTTTAAAAACACCAGACTTTAGTATTTTTCTGCTTTGTTTGTTTCTTTCTTCTTTGAATTTTTATCTTTTTATTTCATATTTAATGTAGGAAACTATAGGGAAACAGGAACATTCAGGACAACAAGGACACAAAAATGAATATGATAACCATTCGGTGTCAGTCTCAATTCAAAAATCCTTAGTGTCTTTTGCAAACCTCAAATACTGGAAGCTCAAATGCCTATAATGAAAATAGGTGGTATACTTTCTGCGTATTACTAATATCCACATAATCACAATATTTAGCAAAGAGACATTACTAAAATTAGTAGCAAAAATACATTTATTTGAGTATTCTGAACTGATTGTTTACAGAAGGGATAACTCTGAATGCTGCAGAAAAATAAAATTGTTGCTAAATAAAGTTGTGTTTCTTGAACAGACATCATTGGTTGAACTAGCACACTTCTGTACAGTACGGGCGTATGTCTATAACGTGTGAACAAGGACAAACATGCTTAATAGTTTAAGGATAAATAAGATATCAGATTGCATGACTCAATATGGATAATGTATACTTCTGTTCTTATGCCATATGATATGCTGGATATAAATGCTCGGTTAGATATGATACCAATTTTAACAAGTGTGCTGCCTTTTATAAATCCATGCTTCCCAAATAGAATGATGATTTGAGTTCATTTTGGACTAATTCTAGACACTGACAGGAAACTCAAATCACACTCGCTATGACCTGATTTGTAAGTTTTCTAGAATTATATAAGTGCTGGGTAAAAGAAAGTGATATTCGCACATATTCAACTCCATTCTTTTGCTGGAAAAATGTTCACAGAATATAGCACTTTGGTTATATTTAGTACAATTGTTGAAGAAGAGAATATTTCATGAGTATTCATATATGCAAGGTGAAGGACAGAGCTAAAATAAAACAAATCCATTTACATTTTGATTCTTAATGGTAGGGCCATCAAATAGAGCAACTATCATTAGGTCATACTGATTCCATCACTATCTCTTATTTCTATTTTTTTCAGAGATTTAATGCATTTAATGACACTCATTAATATTCTTCTCATGACTCGTATCAAAAATCTGGACCAAATCAAAGTCTGCAGGCCATCCATCTTACCAGAACAGTAGACCTGGTATAACATTCCTGACTCTATCTACTCAGTGACTAGGCTAGACTTGCTCCTAAAAATTCTAATAACTGTCCCAATTTAGATTCCTAATATCTTAGAAAAGACTCTGCAAATAGATTTGAGTAATAAATCTTTAATCCCACTTCCTTAGGAGGCTAAAGCAAGAGGTCACTGACCAATGACTTGTATAGGATACAGTGTAAATTAAATCAAAGCCTGCAGTTCAATGAAAACTCATCAAAATTAAAATGACAGAAGGAAAAGAATGTTGTTTAGTTGTGGAACACTCATATGTCCATCCCAAAAAGGAAAGAGGGAAGGAAAGGAGAGAATAAGACAGGGAAAGGTAAGAGAAATTGGTTCACCTATGACATGAACATTTTCTATACTATGACAGATGGGATTAGGTGGTGCAGGAGAATTGTCTGTATTCTGTCAATCATGTCCTAAATAAATGCTGATTGGCCAGGCAGGAGGTGTAGGTGGGAAAACAAGACAGGAAGTAGAAATGATGCAAGAAGAGCAGGAGAATTCTGTGAAGGAGGAAGCTGATTCCTCCCACTCCTGCCCCGATCACCGAAGCAGCAGGATGTGATTTGCCAGCTAGAAAAGGTACAGAGCCATATGGCTAAAATGGATCAGAATAATGGATTTATATAAGCTACAAGAAATAACAAAAAGCCAGAGCTAATGGGCTAATCAGCTTATAACTTATAGAGATTTCTGTGTGATTTTCTTTTGGGGCTAAACAGCTGTGGGGTACTGAGTGGGACAGAAAACACAAACAAGTAGGCCCCCTTAATGTTACAATTAGGTACTATACAACTGAAACACTGAGTGATGAATTGGTTAATTTCAAAATCCTGAATCTAGGATGAGCATAACTAAGATTTTCAGAGCATGATCTTAGCATACCTTTGACAGCGATCTGTGCTATTGCTTCAATGACGCCAAGCGTTGACATAGCAACACAGGTATAATTTGCTGACTGTCTTACATCATTCAGTTCAAGGACATTTCTTCCTATTGGCATATCATCTTCAGGTGTCAGATCTTCGGCCCCCAACATCCACTTCACATAAGGCATTGGGGACCCCACTGCCACACAGGTGATATTAACACTTCCACCTGGCATTATTTCATGATTAGTGGGTGGGATAGAGAATCTTGGTGGGACACGGCGAACTGGAACAAAACACAAGGCAACATGATAACATATACAAAGCAAAAATAAAGCAGCTAGTGAAACACATGACATGCACCATACAGACATGATTAAACAATTGAATTGTAAATTATCCAAAATCACAACAAAAAAACTGTGAATAATACAGACCATACAAGTATGGTGTGTGTATACACAGAATCATTTATTTAGTTTAATCATTGATATCTTAGGCACATCATACAACAGTTGATTCAGACCTACATAGGCCCACACAAAAAAAGAAAAACTATCTACAAGTTAACAATATACAAACACCATGCATAAGATAGACACCAAAAATATATACATACATGCATATAATAATGATTCTATGCAGGCATGTATATGCAAAAGCCGACAGGATGGTCATCAGCATGTGTGAGTATCAAGACTAACATCAGTGCTGTGTACTCCTAGCTGATATGAATGTGTGTTTGGGGTAGTCACATCCCAGCCCTGGAGAACATCACCTTGAGTACACTGAAACAGCAATTTATTTGCTTTCAGCTCAAAACTTCAACTAACAATGGACAAACACAGAAATACATATACATATATGTGTGTACACACACACACACACATATATATATATATAGTGTGTGTGTGTGTGTATGTGTGTCTGTGTGTGTGTCTGTGAGATATGTCTACTGTGTAGCTGTGATTATGTGTGTGCATATAGAAACTTGACAGTCACAGAAGAAGAAACATACAACATCAGTAGATACTATACTGGGTTGAGTCATGCGAGTCATGCACAAGATGGACTCTTAAGGCCCACAATAGAACAACGGAAGAATGGCTGGAATCCTAGACAAGGGCCAAGAAGAAATAGTGGGAAATTAAGAATAAAGACAAAGAAAGAAGGTAGAGTGTAGTGATTGAGATGTGAACTTGTTTGGAAGTTAGAAGGTAATAGGTTAGAAGATTAAAGGGAGGTTGTTACAGGTAAGGATTGTAGACTGAAGGAGGGGATTCACATTCAGGATTCCATCCAACTTGTATAGAAGGTTAAATAGCATCAATGACCACAGAATCCAGTAAGTGGAATTTATGTCTCTATTCAAAGTGATGGACACTGGATCTAAAATACATAGCAGGATGTGACATTAAGAGGAGTTATCATATTAAAACAACATGACACAGAAAAGATAAAGAAATAAAATAAAAAAGACCCACTATCAAGCAAACACGGTTCAGTGCTCCTGCTTCAGATAATCTGCATGCTCTGCTGTGTTAAATTCATGCGCCTTTGACAATGTAAAAAGCTCAAGTGAGGAAGAAATAGTTTCTGTCTGGGATGTCAGGGGCAAAACCTTAAACTGTGAGAATATTAAAACCAAAGGGGCAACCTTCATGAGTACACTGTAAATACTGAGAGCAAACACTGATTTCTGAAGTTATAGGAAAGGATATAAAAACAACCTCTTTACCCCAAGATAGAAAGGGATTATGTCTGGAACCTCTGGCTATACTTAGGATCACAAAACCTCTACCTGGAGAGGGCTCATTGCAATGGTGTGAGGGTGAGTGACATTCATGGGAAGGGATGGAGCTAGGCATGCCTCCTGCAGTCAACTCAGAGGTTACTGAAGCAAGCAGGGGCCAGCACAGACTCTGAGGCATCAAAGAACATATTAAGAAAAATGGAGGGGCCAGGGAACAATTATAAAACATCACCTGTGGGCAGCAGGCACCCTGAGAAAACAAAAATAAAAGGTGGGTGGAAGATGGGAAGAGTTGGGGGTGGAGGTAGGAAAGCAGGAACACTGACCAATGCACTGGACCACAGAAAATTAAGTGTTACCAGTTCCCATGCACCCAGGTATATTTTCTCCCATCATGCACAGCATGTAGACACCACCAGCAAGCAACAGAAGCCAAGGCCAGAACATTCTCTGCAATTATATACCATTAACCAAAAGAAGACCACAGTGCAGCTACATTCATTTCATTTGTATTCTTTGTTATTGGTTTAAGTAATAGTTTTGTAAGGTGGGTAAAAAGTAAAAAACACACCAACCTTCTCGCAGCTCTGAGGGATGTAGGGGGGTTTGATGCAGAACACAATGAAATGAGGAAAAGGAGAAAAACAAGGGAAACACAGAGAGAGTAAAAAGGCCATATCAAGGCTTTCAACCACTACTTGAACATTGTTAAGTAATTCTAGTTCATCTTCCTACCTCAGATGGAAAAGTTAGCAATACCTCATAGACTAATGCAGTATTAGGAACAATAGCTAGCATCATTTTGAAATTTTCCATAGAAGAAGGAATGCATGCCTCATGCAGCAAAGGAGGTCACCATTGTGAGAAAAAAGGATTGGGGCCCTCAAATAATTTAGGAAAGATTCTCGGTGCACAGCACTCCCAATGCCACCCTAGGTACAGACTCCACAGAGAGGGAGGCAAAAGGTATCCCCAGGGGCACACAATTGTTACTGACAAAAATTTCAAAATCAAGCTAGGTATTTTCTTAAAGAACCCCATTCTGACATACTTTAAAGAATAGACTGAACCATTTCCTCCCCCACCCATGCCTCCTATGATTACTTGGATTTGTAGACCTAGAACGGAAATATTTCTAACAGAAAACAAGGCAAAACAAAATCCAGCTCTGAGAACTCTGGGAAGAAGGGTGTATACTTTCCAGCTGAATTAAAAGTTGTAGCCATTCCTATTCTCATGATGCAATCATTTAAATACTCCTAAGAAAATATGACTGGCTCTTTATACTTCATTTTTACTTCAAGAAGAGCTAATGCTACTTCCTAAAATACGATCATTATCCTATGGCGTATAAATGCATATGCACAAATATAAAACTGTGATTTAATTAGGACAGCATAAGAGGAAAGAATGCAATTGTGCTATTTTTTATCTAGCAACTGTTTTTCAACTGTTTGGGGAATTTATGCCCCTAGCTCCACAGCAGAGGTCAGGGAGTTATACATAAACACCTTCATGCTTAGAGCTGGTTAGTAGTACACCAAGCACTTACTTCAAAATTTGTAAGGAAACAAATGAGAAACAACAGAAAAAAGGTGAAAGGAAAGAAGAAAACTTCAAACAAATGCAGAGCACAGTCATTCAGAACGATCAAAGTAGAATCAGCAGTAACAATGCAAACAATTATCTACAAACCTCAAGCCTCAGGTAGATTGAAAAACAACAGATATTAAATTTTAATTTTCTACTTAGTAAACTGCTTCAGCAACAGTAATCATTACCAAATCCTCTTGTTAAACACTTTCATAATCACATAGACCCTGTGTGCATCTCAACTCCCCTTGAGCCTGAATGGAGAAGTCATGCCAGGGTTATGCCATTCCTACCTCTGACATATAAATTGGCAGGGGCAGAGTAACGAGTGCCCGCGCTGTTGGTGGCAACACACTCATATTTTCCTTGGTCAGATTCTTCACTCTGTTCGATCTGCAGGGCTCCTGTATAGATATAAAATATATCACCAAAGATGTGGTCAGAGAAGGTTTTTGAGGTTCAGCAAGCTAAACCTCTTAACAATATGAAAAGCCCTGCAAAGCGAAGGTCCACTCAACGTCGGTTCAATCTCTTGCTAAGTTGCACAGACAGAAAATGATGCGATGAGAAAAACATATAGAGATTATTTTTTACATCATCAATGCTATCATAAGGAAACAATATCTTTTTCCCAAGCAAGACTTCTAGTCATAATTAGCACTCTTAGCTCCTAGACTAACCAAATGAAGATGGGTGAGACTGCTTCAAGGAAGTATGGCTTTTAAATAAAACAAAAGATTAATATTTGGTTTTGTTTTGTTTCATTTTGGCAGCAAAAGTGGCGCAAAAGATAGGTACGCTCAAAAAAACCAGGCTGAGTTTTCAAGAAAGTCTTCTGTGGAAGAAAGCCCAAAAATACGCAGCGAGCACAAAAAAAGGCTGCACAAAGCAAAAAAAAATTAAAATTAGTTATTATCAATTATGAAAAGAGCAATTAAAGAAATAAAACTCCCTTAAGACATGCAGACTTTTTAAGAAAAGAAAGACAGTTTGCCACAACTTACAATCATTTCTGACATTTGCTGAAAAACAAAGAGCATTAGAGGAGTTTTAAAAAGTTCAAAAGCAAGGCCCAGGCCAGCCAGGAAGAGCCAACCAATCACTGCTTGAGGACCTCTGGATGGATCCCCTAAGACACCCATCAAAATCCACTGTGGGATTAGCAGTGTGGTGTCACAAAACCCCAAGAAAAATACAAAAGAAGAATTACAAAAGAAACGCACACGGAGTCAAAGTATGAAAAACCGGCAATACCACATACCACCAAGAGTACTGAGAACCTGTTTCCACGGCTGAAGGACAGAAGATCCAAAAATCCAGAGACGAGCACCCAAGAAAAAAAGAAGTGGAGAAAAAAGCACTGCTGTCAGACTGTAGGAGGGGGTCAGGTGGAAGGGGAGTCATTCTTTGACTTTAAGACAGTAAGAGAAAAAAGAATTGAAGAACAAAAGCAAAATCCTTTTGAAAGATAAAGACAAAAAGCAGACGGTCCAGGCTGTCTTCTGCATGTCTGCCACTGTTCTCCAGACCGCCCTGGCTTTGGTCCAGAACAAGAACAGCTAAGGAAGAAAAAAAATGATCTTTTTTTTTCTCCGGTTGGACAAAAAAAAGGTAAAAGAAGAAGAAAAAAAGGAAAAAAAAAGAGAAAAAAGAAAAAGGAAGAAGAAAAGAAAAAAAAGAGGGACGGATGGGAAGCTGTGACTGGTTTGTGGTCTGACGACCTGGATATGCTTTCTTTGAAGCATATCAGAACTTAAATAATCATTTTCATAAAGAAAGAAATGAACAAAACAAAGAGAAAAAAGAAAAGGAAAGTCCACAATATGAGAGTCACGAATCATAACCAAACGGAGGGAAAGAAATCAGGTTGATGGACAGGATGGGAATGGCTCTGAAAACCGGACAGAGATGCGGAGGATGGAAGGACAGGGAGAATGAGCAAGATCATTCTGTGAACGTTAGGTCAGCATTCTTACCTCTTATTGGTGTACCACCTGGGTGGATAATATGAATGCAAATAAGATTAGAAAGAAGAAGCATTAGTACGAGAAGAAGGGGGCTAGGGCTGGGGAGAAGAATTCGATTAGATTTACAGAATTAAATAAGATCTTAAAAGAAACTTGAATTACTATATCGGTAAACAGGAATATATTAGATCATATCAGTAGATCATAAAAGCAAGGTGCATTAAACCACAGAGGGCAAAGGTCATAGTAGGCAGAATTGCCTTTTTCAGAGAAGCAACTGTGTTCTTAAGGCTGGGCTCACATAGGGTTAGAGGTATATCTTAAAAGCTTTGTACCCTTTCAAAAATATACAGCATTTTAGTGACATAGTTTAGGGAAATACTGGCTAAGCTATTTAAGTATATATATATATAAATATGTATATATATATATGTATATACTATTTGAGGAAATACTACAGACTAGCTAAAAGCAAACACTGAGGGTAGGAATCTTAGGCTACTCATTATGCTACAACTGTGTGATTAATTCGTGGACTATTTTATTTCTTTATACAGTGGTCTTAAGATAAACAGTTCTGTGGAGATATGAATGTGTGTGCCACTATACAGATCTGGTGCCTACACTGACAGTTAGTAAAATGCATGCCATGCATTTTATTATTAATAATAATAATCATATTCTGAATATGGAAATTAGTGGGGGTGAAGTGCGCTTCAGAACTAAGCACTTACCAATGGATTCTGGAGATTTAAATACGGAGAGAAGAAAGACAGCATAAAAATATTATTATATTCCTCATAATTTGGTACAAATTTTTCAGAGTTAAAGCTTTATTACACTAAATCATTTATGTTACATGTGAATAATTATTTATTTACAATAACAGAATGCTAATCTACACAATTCTGCTGACAACAAGCAAAAGAGTCAGTTAACAAGACGCTTTAACATCACAGGACAGGTCAAAGGCTGAGAATTCTGGGAAGACAGGCAGTTAACAACTTAGAATTTTTTATCAATATCACTAGCAACATCATAGCACAGAGATTATTAGTATACATTCCTGCGAAATTACCTAGGGACAGGCTCTAAACTTTAAGAAATAGAGAACTTTTTTCTGTTTTAATCTACAGAGAGCAAAGGAATAAACTGGGATGAGAACAGGAGAAGGAGCTAGAGTAAAGAGAAAGAAAGAAAACAGCAAAAGCTGGAGTCTACACCAAAGCAGACTTCTGTAGATCCAGTCACTGGAGGGGTCAAAGCCCCCGAGCATGGGCACACACTGTCGTGGCTAATGTGTGGGCAGTGCTCACTAACAATGACACAGAAACGGTGTTAATCAAATACCTTCCTTTCACTGGTACTTAGAAAAGTGCTTTAAAAAAATTCGTCTGGCCACTCGAGAATTGATGTTTCTGTGTATTGTGTATTAGTGAAAAGAAAGCAGATGTGCCCAAACTCACTAAACTTTGCTACTTGGATGAGTTTAAATGCAGAAAAGACAGCAGAAAATACACTTGAATACAACTGAATCATTTTCTTGTTTAATATGAACATTTTATATGGAAATAGCCACTGGAGCACCTTGCAAGTTTGTAATGAAATCCAATGTTGAAATAAATTTCATTCAAAAGAAAATGAAGAAAGAAGAAAGAAGAGAAAATGGACCCATCAAATACTGCAGAAAAGCAGTAAATTAAAAATTATTAAGAATACAGTCACAGCAGTGAGCAATGTGGATTAAACAGAAGCCGCAAAACACATCAAGGGAAGACAGATTCTGGATGAGGCCATGGCCTCACAAACATGGAGACACATAAAATAACAGTGAAGAGAAGAGAGAGATAAATCAACACCTAAATTTTTTTTAAAATAAAATTAATATGAAATTAAAGAATAAAAATAAAAGAAGGTATTTTTCAAAACTGTCCAGGAGATAGTAGAAACAGTGACAAGACCCTACCTGATCGTAACTGCTTAATACGACCATTGTTGTTGCTTGTGTCAACAGGTAAAAAATCTTTAAACCACGTGATTTCTGGATCCGGGTTCCCGCTGGCTGCACAGAGCATGGTGGCCGTGCGGGTGCGTTCCACCACCTTCAGTTGTGGGCCCATGTCAATGGTGGGGAAACCCCTAGGAATCTGATCCTCTGCAAGAGAAAAAGTAACACAATTATTTTAACAAAGCTAATGCCAGTCATGAATTCATTATTTTTCATAAATCTGATCCTCTACGTATTCAACATCTGTTGAGAACTAAACACAAACCAGACACTATTGTATCATAGAAACATGGCAGCATGTCTATTTCCAGTAAGTGCTGTACATAATCTACGTGGGAGGGCAACAAAGTAACAAAAAGCTCACTGTGTCATAAATACCTCTGATGAGGTGACGCAAAAGTACGCTTGGGTTAGTAATGACCACAGCAGTGCTTTCCAGGACTAACAAGTACCAAAGGGAAGTGCCTACAGTGGATCTTTAGGAAGAAAAGTTTGACAGCTGGCAGAAAGGAAGAGCAGATTTTGTTTTCTTTAGAAAGAAGAAAATATGCTAAGTCTAGCCAATGACACTAGCAAACCACAGGATCCGGCGGAATGTCCTTACATTAATTAAGCAGAAGTGAATGAAAGCAAGCAAGTAGGTTCATAGGCAAAGTAAGCTCTCTCTACTCCAAGGGGATATGCTTTTTGTAGATTTCAAATAAAGCTCCACACACATGACTTCTGTATGTAACCAATTTGAGGATTTAAAATATGCAAAACTGTTGAGTCCATTTTTCTGCCAGTCTCTAAACAATACAGTATCACCATTTACCTATAAAAATTTACATTGAATCCTGTTGCAAGTCATCTGGTGATTAACTAAAGCATAGGGGAATTATAAGGTTACACACATAACAGACCATATTTTATATAAGGAACTTGAGCTTCCACTGTGTGTGTGTGTGTGTGTGTGTGTTCTGTCACAGTCACTTTTTTTTTCAAAGAAGCACGTGGTTCACCAGGATGAAATTTCACAAGAAATTTCAATTAGTCAGAAACTTCAAATTAATTTTTATCATGAAACAAAGGAAACCGGTTACTAACATAAAAATATTCATTCTTTACAATGAGAGAATGTTTTCCAAATGGCTAGTAATATAAAAGATGTGACTCCTGCAGTTTGAATATCTATCCTACTTAAGGGAAAAATCTCCCTGCCATATTGAAATGGCCCTAGACATAGATTTTGAGAAATTATAAAATGATTACCCCTGCCCCACCCTTATCATTATGATTCTAGAAATAAACTAACATGGTAATACTTCCAACCAGGGCTAGAAAGTGTTCCCCACATTGGTTCTCCTTGTGATTTTAGCTTGGTGGGCAATATTTCTATGAACACTATTGTCAAACATTTGACGACCAATTGGCTTTGTATTAATTTAATATATATTTATTCACAACTACTGAAATGCCTCATTCTAAATTGTCTTGCAATCATAAACATAAGTGAAAAAAAAAACATAAGTGAGACATCTGGCTTCTTCACAGTTCCTACAAGTTCCAGACACCCATGGTCCACTCTATCTGAGACTTCTAAACAGGCAGCATTCCAATTACTACTGCAGAATCTCCACACTAATGCTGTCAGTTGGACCTCTGTGTCTTTTCTGCCTTTCTCTATAGTCTTGTTCTCATTCCATCTCCAATACTTTGATGCCCAAGCTCTTTGTTAAGTCAGGTCCCGTGCCTCTGTAGAGAACGCCACTCTGTTGAAATCAACTTATTTCAAAAGTTTTTCTAATCTCCTTCAAACATACGCAGTCTCTTCCTCAACAACGCTACCAGAGCAACAAGCAGGTAAGTCTACAATTTCTCCCTGTGCAACATGAGTTCTTCCACGTCTTATTTATAACCAGATACCCTGACCTCACAATAATCAGGATTTTAAATGCCAGTGTATCTCAAATCTAAGAGTTTCTGGAAAGAGGTAATGAAAACAGATTCTGATTACTGAAAGAATGTCAAGTGCTATCAATGAAAACATGGGAATTATTTTGTGAATAATACTAGTCCAGTTGCAAGAGAAAGCTGATAAGATAATAATTCAAACCAAAGACTTTGGGGAAATAAGCTGTCTATTTGAGTTTGATATTCACATTGAGGAGAGATTATTTATTACCAGACCATGAATTTTGAGATTTGAATGGATAAATTTTAAAACAAACAAAGAAATAATAAGTTAATTTTAATGAAATATACAAGTTGAAAAAGAAAGTGTAATCACATATATTTAATATTCAAATTCCTGTCCATCCTCAGCAATGTAGAGGTCTACAGTAGATAAGAGTCAGATACAGTGGTTAGGACCTTCAAAATGATTTTTTGAATCTCAAAAGCAAAATTAAAAGTTAAAAATGTGATGGGGAGTACCTTGAGAGTTGGGCTGTACTAATTTAAAATCTATTTCAGCTGAATTCTATCAGAGTATGCTTTACGTCTTTATAAGTTTTGTCAATATATTCACATGTACAGCATAGTTCTAATGTTGTTGGAGGAAAGCAACAAAAAAGGAGAAAGATCAATAGGTTCTGAACTGCACATGTTATTAAACATCTCACTTGGCGGCTATTAATGGTAAACTGCTTCAGATGACAAAAAAAATTCACCTCTTGTGCTCAAAAGTGCAGTGCACTGCCTTCATCATTTAGAAATTAGATGTATGGAAAAAATCTTACATTTAGTTTTTATTTTTCATCTTTCTGGCAACCAAGTTAGGCTAATAACTTTAAACATCCATCCTGGGGTTCCTGAGTGATCTGTATTGAACAGGGAACTACATCCTTCCACAAGCTTTACCTACCAGTTGCCTATAGAAGCATCAATATTGATTTCCTGATCAATTCCCTTTTATATGTGCATCTTTCTAAAGAGTCAGTCCAATAATGAGGCTCACCCATGCACTTGCTTCAGGCAGTTCCTTAAGGCTTTTCCTTAGGAATTCTCCATTTAATAACTGTCTATGGGAAATGTAGCCCTCATCTTAGAGTTGCCTTAAAGCAAAGACATTTGAGTTGCCTCCCAAGAAGAGTAATACGTTTCCATCTACTTTCTTTCCCTTCTTGGCTCAAGAAGAACACTCCGGAGCCTCCTTTTCATGTCCACAAGTACATGGTAAAGAATACCTCTCTGCATATTAATCTACAAGGGGATGTAAAGGGAATTTCTTTCTTCGTCTTAATAAGGGTAATTAAATTCTATCCACCACCCTTCCTTGCACAGAACCTCTTTGAATCTACCACCTTCATTAATTTTCATGAGAGGCATCACAATGTAACAGATTCAAACAGCCAGAGCTGTTACAAGTTGACAGATGGGGCTTGCTTCCAACTTGACTGTCAGGTATTTGGCAATAAAACCCAGTATTCCACATAAAATAGACGGTGGAAATAATGAAATTTCTAATTGGAATGCTTATCTCAGTGGGTGTAGTTTAGAAGATGTTAATTGCTTTTTTTATCCTCTATATTTATTAGTAATTTATATAAAACTGTCTTGGCCATTTGATAACATAAGTTTTGACAGTTTATCAAGTCAATGGAAACTTGGGCATCAAATCAGCGAAATTAACACCTTAACCAAATGAACACTCTGAAGGAAAGACTATCAAAAACTAACAAGCCATCAGTGTTAGCACTTTCAAACTTTTACACGAGGTGAAAAGAAAAACATTTTGTGCTATTCATTAATGTGCTCATTAAGGTTTAAAGTGCCTTACTTATCACCGTTCTGTATTAATATTCAAACATGCAGAATTAGCTTCTAATTCATCAACAATTTAAATCAGACTTGACCTTCAGGAAACCATTTGGTCTACCGCTTTGAGAGGCCATTAAAGGGCAGATGACTACACAATTGTGTTTAGTAACTCTCTCTCTCTCTCTCTCGCTCGCTCTTGCTCTCTCTCTCTCTCTGTCACACACACACACACATACACACACACTCACACACACATGCACACGCACACCACTTTGGAACGGCAGTTACAGCAGGAGTGGAGATAGAGCCACAAGCACTGACTCTGTTTCTGTCTTACTGAAATGTGCTGATAGGAAACGTTCCGTTACATTGAAAGGAAGAGAAATGTGCATGTCAGCATTTTGCTGAGTTAATTTACCATTTTTTGTTGAACTTAACGTCATAAATGAACTTGAAAAGTATCTGTGAGAAAAGGGACATTGCTGTTTCCTAGGGACCCATGCTTTGGATAGCTCTGGATGATTAAGTAAGAGCTATTGTATAATTTTCTGGGTTAAACTGATTTTATCATTCACCCACGAATAATTTTTGAAAGTCTTTACTTTCACTCAAATGCCACAAATATTTAACCTTTCATATTTGAAAGAAAACCACAGAACTCTAAATTATCTTCTACGGCCACAGAGTTCTTCTGGGGTGGCCTTGAGGAATTCTTATTACCTAACATTGTCAGAAGTTTTACAGGATGAAATTGTCTGACTAAGCTTTTTAATCTGATGTGTTTTTTTTTTCCTTGATTTAAACTCTTTATTGATTCTTTGGGAGTTTCACATCATGTACCCCAATTCCACCCTGCCCCCCCATATGCTCCCCTCAGCCCTGCAGTGCTCCCACACACAGAAGAAAACAAAACAAAGCATGCAAGTAATAACAAACAAAAAAATAAGAACAAAACAATTCAAAAATAAACAAACAAAAAAGTTCTTTGCTTCTTCTTTCCCACCCCCCAACACTTGTTCCTATGTTCTGGTGTCATTGGGAACCTATGTGTGACATATGATAGCCTTCGTTCTGGTGGCATTGGGGACGTAGGTGTGTCATATAGTAATTTTTAGTTCTATCAGTTTTTCTAGCAAATGTTAATTACAATGAGTACTGGTCTCTTTCAAGGCCCCTGGTTTCTGGTACACCATCATCACTGGATCCTCACCGAAAGGAACTCCTTTGAAATATCCTCTGGCCTCCCTGAGTCTTGAGGATCCTGCAGGTATTTTTCCAAAGGACCAGTCTTTCAAAAGCTTCAGCATGAGGTAGAAGTTAGGGTGGGCCAACCCAAGGTCCAGGTGTGGGCCTGGGTGGTAGCTAAGCTGTTCAGGTTGGGTCAATGGGACCATCAGCTTCAGGTGGGGGCTACCTAGCTCTCCCAGGCCCCTGTGAGCAGGGTCAGTTCTCCCATGGCAGTGGTGGGGGATAGGGCCATCTCTCCTGAGTGCTAGGGCCAGCTCTCTTCTCAGGGTTGTGAGTGTCAGGGCCAGCTTTCTTGCTGCAGTGTACAGCAAGAGGCAAGCCCAGCTTTACCTAGACAAGTGAAGGGCGGGGCCAGCTTAGGTTGGTCCTCTGATTTCATCTCTCATGGTACCTAAGGCTCCTGAGGTGACATGGGCCACAGACATTAACACAGACCCCAGTCACAGCTGGACCATGAACCAAGATATGGCCTTCAGCAGTAGTGGGCCTGGACAACATCCTGCCTTTGGTGGAAGCACTGGCCACTCAGATCAGGGTTATTCTGGTGGCAGCATGGCCCCCAAATATCATCAAGGCCTCAGGTTGTTGCCCCAACCCTGGGCTTCTATGTGAGCACTGAAGGCAATAAAGGATTCGGACTTCAGCACAGACGCCAACCACAGTAGGGCTACTCAACCAGACATGGTCCTGGGCAGCAGCCAGGTCTGGATCATTAAAAAAAAAAGTATTTTTGTTTTAAAGAAATTTTTATTAAAGGACTGTTTGTCATAGTCTTTGAAAAAAAATTTACCAGGTATGTCACCAAGATTTTCATATCTATCAATGATATTCTTCCTCACATCTGTCACCAAAATATTTGTTAAGTGTCCCAAATAGTCAGATTTCATTGAAAAATCAAAGGTTTTGTTGAGATTTGTGTTGTGGTTTGAGTGAAACAGCCTCCATAGGCCCATATCTATGAATGTGTGGTACCTAGTTGGTAGAACAGTTGGAAAAGTATTAGGTGGCATTGTGTTGTTGGAGGAGGGGTGTGTCACTAAAGATGGGCTTTGGGCCATCTTCCTTGCCCTTGGGTGTAGATGTGAGTTCTTAACTGTTCCTGCTACCATGCAATAGCTCTACCATCATCGACTCTAACTCTTTGGAATCACAAGTCAACAAATGCTTTCTTTATAGTTGCCTTGACCATGGTGTTTTATCATAGCAATATAAGATTAACTCAGATGAGTGGTGTTACAGTAAAGCAAAAGCAGTTTCTTAGGGGAGAAATGAGCAGCTTCTTTTTTTGGATGATTTATTCCTAGAATTCACTTCTTAGATTGAAGAACAAGAAACACATGACTGCAATTGTTACCTGTATGAACTCATGAAGCCATGTAAAGTGGGAATTTGTGCTCACCCTTTCCTTTGTAACCCTCCTAGAAACACATTTAATCTGACCTGCTTAGGACACGGTATCAACCATTTCAGTATTTACTCAGAAATCATTTATATTTTCTTATATATGTTCCTTGTTCCTCCTTTAAGTAGTTCTTCATTCGTGAGTACATTTGTGATTTTCTGTTTGTCTCTCTTCTGGGAAGAATGCCCTTCTGCATTCTCAATCAGTACACTGAGCAGGAGTGAACTTTCAGGCTCATAGAAGGGTTTCATACCTGTTTCCTAACGCATTCTTTTAGGTCTGCAGACAATTCTGATAAGTAGAGATGTCCAGTGTGCATGTGATTCTTTAACTCATTACAGAAGCTGCAGGAGACACACCAATTAAGTTCCTGACTTCTTTTTACAGGAGACTTCTCTGCATGAATTGGTTGTGAGCTTCTAAAAATCAAAACTAGAGCTGCATGATGAAACATTTATCCAGTGCTGGTGAGCAGCAGCCAGTAGAGTGTGCATCTACATGGACTGTTACCCATGTAGAGAATAATGCACTTTCTGGTGTTCAAACTCATGAAAAATTGAAAACGGGTGAATAAACCACACATATGTGATGACATCCACTTAACTGACAGGGGCCATGGCATCTCTGTTACTGAGTATCATATGACTTTAAGGATATATGAAAATCTTATAAAGAACAGAAGTGAATTTTATCACTTTGAGAGGTGGAAAGACTGACTGAGGGAAGTCTTAGTTGTAAATAAAACAAAGAGCTAGGTGTTGTGGACCCCACCTATAACTAACTTAATCCCTCAACAGGCTCTAGCAGGAAGATCATAGGGTTATACCTTGCATAAGACAAAGATAAAGAAGAAAATGAGGAAAGAGGGACTGAAGGAAGTGAGGGAGGAGAGAGGGAAGAGGAAAAAAGGAAACCGAAGAAAAAGTTACATTGGTAATATTGACAATATACTGCTTTTAAATCAAAAGTACTAAAAGATCACATGTGTGCTCCACCAATATTTATTAAAGAGAGGAGACTGAAGAAACCCTAAGATGAGAGAGAAACATTTTCTCTTTCATTCAGTATATGAGTTAGCAATTTTTATGCATGAGAAGGAATACAGATTCTCTTGGAAATATCAAATAAGCAATGGTCTTCAGAAGGTCAAATAAGGTGTTGGTATATTTGTGGAAGTCACATTAACAAACTGAAGAAAAAGAAAATTAGAACTAGTGCACTTCCCAGATGCTCAGAAAAAGGTACTATTCATTATATAGATATTTATTGATAGCCTTGTCTATGCCAAACTGACACAAGAACGGAAGCAAGTAGTAATCTGGGCAGTCTCGATATTGTGTGATTTAGTTCTTGTCCAAAGCAAGGATAAACTTAGGGAACAATAGCAGTCTCCAGTTGCCAGGAAGGAGGACAGAGCGAGACAATAAATGAGGTACTTTGCATCTACTAACATAACAGACCAGCCAAGCTCGGGAACAGCGCAAACAAGAATAGAAACATGTAACCCAAAGGTCTGTTATAAATAAGAGTGGCAATCATGAACGGAAAGGCAGAAAACAATGCTCACAAATCAGGAGCACACTGGGATAACCTAGGGTCAGGTCTGTTGAGGGAGCAGGGCCCTCTTCAAACCTCTACAGAGCCCAAGCTCCTCTTCCATCTCTGAACAATATGAAGTGCAGTACAAACGGAGATAAAACTATACTGCCAGATGACTGTGTCACAAGCCCATTCCAAACTCAGACATATCTGAGACACCATGTTACAAATGACTAAAAATACCAAAACCAAATTCTTTTCTTTATATCATGAGGTTTCTATTATTCAAAGAAGTGGGAGTAAGCATTCCTAAGGAGAAGATCATCTGGAGAGTCTATACAGCTGCTTGTTTATTTATCCATCCATTCATTCACTCATTCATTCATTCTCATTTATTCATGTGGTACTAGGAAATCAACCTAGGGCCTCACCCATGCTAGGCAGAAGTGCAATCACCAATCAATATATACCCAACAACAGTTTTTAAAAATTAAATGATATTTTTTTATTTACATATTTATGAGGGTGTACCCATGGTGTAAATGTCACAGTACATGCATGCAGGTTAGATGTAGGCTGAGACTGTTTATTAGTTTCCTGGTTTCTCAGAATAATCACAGAGAAACCATATTAATTACAACATTGTTTGGCCTATTAGCTCAGGCTTCTTCTTCTTCTTCGTCTTTTTACTAAAATTTACATTGTAAATTAACCAATTTTTATTAATCTGTGTATTGGAATGAGACTGTGGTAAGGTTCTGGCATCTGTCTCCTTAGGCAGCTACATGACATCTTTCTGACACTACCTACTCTCTCTAAATATCTCTGTTCAGATTTCCACCCTGGGTTTGCTCTGCTAAACCATTGACTGAAACAGTTTTACTCATCAACCAATAAAAGCGACACATATACAGAAGGACATCCAACATCAGCTAGAGGTATGTGTATTGGTGTTGGTTATTCCATTAGCCATGTGAAATCTGATACAGTGTCAAGTGTCTTTAGTACATCACAGTGACACAGTGAAGGGATTTTTTCCTTTTCTCTTTTTTTTAAGAGGAAGCCATAAAAATCAGAGACATTATTCACTGTGTTCTTTAAAACCCTTCCAATTCAGAGAACACATGATTACACAAAATGAGATAAATTAAAACATATGCCTGTACTATATCTTCATAGGTTAATATAACCCTCCAGTACCACTTCAGTTCAAAATAGCCAATTCACACCACACAGAAATTAGCAAGAACAGTATACTGGACCAATGAGACAGTACTTACCCTAGTAAGTACTGTGACACTCTGTTAGTCTAAAACAAGCATCTGAGCCTTTGTAGGCAGCTTAATTATGACAATGGTGGTGTCTGTCTGTCCATTTTCTATGAACATAAATCCGGGCCTTCAAAATTAACTTACTTATTCCATGTCAAACAAACAACAAATGTTAAATTCTTGGCTGTGCTTTTATTCAATTTCAAATTTACTGTGGTTCCTCTGTGCCAACTGTTGCAAATGAAATAAACATGCATCATGAATAGTGATGGCCTCTTTCTCAGTGCCTGCACAATATGGAAAGCACAAAGGAAAACAGAATACTTGGGCAGATTTTATGCTTTAAGCATAAAACATTATATATTACCATCACATAGCATCTGACCGTGATTTCTCTTAAATTGTTATACTTCACACATTCTTCTTTAGACATGTTATCAGTTGGCTCCTCATTCAGTTACCATTGGCTTTAGGTAGAGATGAAATAATAGGTGTTTGAGAATAGAAGAGGATGAAACACATGAGAACCATCAAGAGCATAGCCCAGGGAGCTCAAATTCACCATGTGTGTCTACCTCTGAGCTTTGTGTAATTCCTGCTTAGCAGTAGAAAAAGGGCAGGAGATGGTGCGATGTCTGTTGTGACCAGATGCTAAAATGGCAGACTTCCTTTGTAAACAGTTTACAGATCAGAAAACCATATGCAAGCAGAAAAAAAAAATACATTAATGCTGTTTATTTAGGTCACACAGGGATCTCTCTCTATTCATGACTGGCTGTGTCTGCCTGAGGGAGCAGATCACGGCATCTCAAGAGAGGAGACAGAGGGACATGTGCAACACTGCTAAGCACCAACGTGCTTCAAGTCACTGTTTTCCAGGATAAGCCAAAATATCAGGCTACAAACAGGAACTGCTTTCTTTTCAGAATATAGTCTTGGCAGGGGGAAATGGATCATTCATTATTCTTTTCTTAAAGGGACCTGTGGAAACAAAATCTGTTTTCTAATAAAGTTGAAGTGCTGATCCATTATCAAAATGATGCTTAATGAATGAAATAAAGTACTTCCTAACTGTAAGGCTAGTCACCCTCTACAGGGGATATAATATGGAGAAAGATGCCCACTCACAAATGTCATTTCGATTTGATTATTTAACAATATATTTAATATCTAGCCTTAAGATTAATTATGAGTGAGATACAATGAATAATTATTAAAAAATCCTCTTTGCTTTTTTTAGATGTATTTATTTAGTTTACAATGTTAAGTCTACATGTATGCCTGCAGGCCAGAAGAGGGCACCAGATATCATTACAGATGGTTGTAAGCCACCATGTGGTGGCTGGGAATTGAACTCAGTCAGGACTTCTGGAAGAGCAATCAGTGCTCTTAACCTCTGAGCCATCTCTCCAGCCCCTCCTCTTTGCTTTTAAGAACATTTACTGTACTGAGGAGTTAGCAATGTATTTTGGTTTTTGGTTGTTGTTTTTCCTGTGATTATGCCACATATGAATAAAGTATTGGAGCTGATGACATACAGCCCAGATTCAAACCCTGAGAACCACACAATGGAAAGACAGAAGACCTCTGTGAACTGTCTTCTGGTCTTCACATGTACAGTGGCATGTGAGCAACTGTACACACACACACACACACACAAACACACACACACACACACAGAGAGAGAGAGAGAGAGAGAGAGAGAGAGAGAGAGAGAGAGAGAGAGAAATGTAAATAATAATAGTAGAAACTTCAACAAGAGTGGCTACCAAAAATTTGTATAGAAACAGCTGTGCATATGGCATTCTAGAGCAAAGTTCCATTTAACAAAATATTCTTCACATGTTGAGGACTTTATAAGGCAATTTTGTCACTGAATAAAACAAACTTGTTTCGAAGAAATATATGCAATTATCACACAAATTGCAAAGTAATATCTGTTTAGCACAAAACCAATTGCAGGTAGACTGGGTTATTGTCTGAATGTGGTAGATAAAATTTACATTGTAATAAATCAGTAACTCAGGATTAGTGTTTGGCTTTAGCCAACGATCACTCTTTTGTGATTTTAAGACGAGTGCAGATTAATTTGGAAAATTAAAATAAAACTTTTCCAACCTTCCTACCTAACAATATTATCAATACTTCATTGGACATCAAAATAAATTGAAATCACAGTGATGGTTGACATCCTATCTAGGGTATGAAGATTTCATGATAATGACAAAATTACTATTCACTTCCTAAAAATTAATATTTTTATTAATTTATATTTATTAACAAACATGTTACAAAAAATAATGCCCATACCCAATGTGCTATTTTTATTCTGAATGCTAAAATAAAACACAAACTAGAGAGACTTATGTTAAATTATTAATTTGATTATGTTTAGAAAACTGGAGCTGTAATTCAGAATTATGAATTATTTTTGTTTTTACTTTGTTGTAGGAAGTGAGCTAAAAGGAGTGAAATGGTTCAAAAGACACCGTTTTTGCCTTAAATCTCCATTATTCACTAGTTTATTCTAAAGAAGACTAAGACAGAGCTGTGGAAGCCATTTGTTCTGACTGTTAATGATATTTTCACTATAGACAAACAAAAAAATCTTTCTTTAAGACATCAAGAATTTTCTTTAAAAGAAAACCAGAATAAAACATATAATTTGGGGTATAAATGAAGTATTAGTACACAAACAGTTTTCAATATATACAAATAGATACAGAATGAATGTAACTGTTAATGAGCTTACCTACAGACATAAATTTTTTACATTAGCCAACCAAACATATTTTTCAAAGTTGTTAATCAAGAGGTCAAGAAAAGCAAGGCCAAATAGCAATGGTCACACCTACTATCCTCTATGAAGGAAATGGAGGAACAGCAGATGCAGCCATCATTGGAACAAGGGAAGAAAAAGTCACAGATGGAACTATCTTATTGAACAAGAAAGTACACACACACACACACACACACACACACACAATAATAATAATGTGTCAAAACTACACAGATGTCAGTTTCAAAGGGCTAAATACGGGTCAATTAGATTGTCAATAAAGTAATTTGACCTAATAAATTTTAACATGCTGACTAAAATGACTGTATACCAGTATAAAAATATATAAATTTAAAAATTTGGGGTTGTATAAGTTTAGTAGAACAGCCTGAAAATATTTTTCAAAGAAAATCTATTAAATGCAAAGGAAATGTTAGTAGCTGTTCAATGGAGAAGACTTAGAACAAAGTTAATCAGGACAGTTAATTTCTTAATATCAGGAATGGGATAAATCAAAGTTAAGTGATAAGAAAAAATAACACCACTTCCAATATAATCCTGCAGAGACATTCCCAAATATGATCTGGAATAAATTTCAAATTATGTTTTCAACACTATCCAGAAGAGAAATACTAATGAAGAACTGAACTGACAATTCTGAACTGAAGATCTAGTCACAGTTAAAACTGCATGAGTTAAGACGACTAGAATTATTTCAAGTTTCTAAACTACATGTAGGCAAAGTAATTGAAGTAATATTATCTTTTTTCCTCCACTGTTTTATAAAAAGTTTTAAAATATGTTTTTAACTAAAATATTTCCATCACTTATACCCTGCCTTTCCTACCTTCAGGCTGTCCTAGCTATCTCCAGTGAAGCCTTCTTGTACCTGCTCACTCTCAAATGATAGAATTTTTCTTTAATTACTGTTGTTGCATATGTGTGTATGAATGTGTATGTACAAATATATAAAAATACAATCTTCTCAGTCCATCTTTGTTATTGATATGTATATGCTTCAGGGCTGACCACTCGAGATTATACACTCAATGAGGGAGCTCATCTCTGGAAGAAATGAACTGTCCTTTTCTGAGCATTCATTAGTTTTTTGTAGTTCTTTTTCTAGGAGTAAAAACTCATGAAAAATTTCCAATAATATCACAAGTAAAATTTTAAAAAAAATTGTTAGTGCTTACAAAAAAAATCTCAATTTTATGGTATTTATTTCTAAACCTTCTGGGAAGAGAAATGAACTCATGTAACTTTGTTCTAAGTGAAAAATATTCTCAAGCAGATACTTCTTTGGTCCTCTGGACATAATAGCTATTGAGGTGATAGTTCAACAGCAAAGACTGTTACTTATGACAATATCAAAATAAAACACCTTGCATCTGGAAATATGCAAACTCCTATGAAAAAGTAAGACACAAATATTTTAACTTCCAACCTAATGTTGAGAAGAGTGATACTCCAAAAGACAGTCTCAACACATGAAAAGAAAAATAGAAAAAATACTTTTTATAAAACAATTCTGTTTATGGTAAATGATTTAATGGAGAAAGAATTAGATAAACCTCTGTATTGATTTTTTTCTATCGTAGTATCTACTAAAGTATAACATAATAATGAACTTTTGATGATTTTTCTTCCAACCAAAACAAATATCAACCAAGTGGATAATGGGCCAACCTCACGCTTAGTAATTGACGAGGGGGGGGGCGGGCAGGGGAAGGGTAGGGAGTGTATTAAGCCATGTGTGTCCTTAAGTACTTTGTCTTGGTGAAATCAAAAATCTCCTGCCAAAACATGTGAGTTCAGAACACCCACAATGGAGTTACCAAAAACTCCCTTGGTACCTGACCAAAATGCCTTGGAGGTAGTAACCATGCGTTTGCATATAGCTTTATCCACCTAGAAGTTCAATCTTTGTAGTCTGAGGCCAGCTGAACACGCCAGTAAAGTTTCTCTCCAGCCCGGGGGGGGGGGGGGGGATACTCATAAAGTATTAGAGCATGACAGTCAATGGCCTCTTGAATAAAATGGAGAATGGTTGGAGTTATACTTCTATAAAGACACAGCATTAAAAACCTCCTTATAAATAATTCATGACTGTCACATTTTAATATATGACATGCCAATTAAAGAGATACAAGTTTCCAATGATAAGATGATAAAGCAACGCAACGAACCTCTTTCCTACATATTAAAAACAACCCGGAGTTGTTCACATTCATTTAGTTGTAATAGACTGACATACTGTTATAAATTTAGGAAACACGCAATCTCTAATTTTTAACAAAGTGACAGGAACTTGACAAGAGAAGAAAGTTATTCCTGCCTTGGATTTACTAACAAAGAAAGCTAACACGTCCCGCTGCTTTCCCCACAGCGGGAGAGGATTGTTCTTATGTTTACTGCAAGATTGATGCCCCTTCAATTGTTTAGTGATGATCACTGGGAGGCTGCCGAGTAAATAATGTGTGAGCATTCACTAGAGGAAGAGCATAGACTTCAGCCAGAGTCGTAAAGTTAAAATATAAAGATAAAGCAATATGCTCTATAGCTTTGTAGATAATTCATGATGGGATTCATGGGGAAATATAATCAAGTGGACAAATTTTATAGGGTTCCAAGAATAAACTCAAAAGCAAAACATATTTACCCAGAAAAGGAAGCCATATCCCATTTGTTTTTCCTAATGCCAAGTGAATGCCACCAGAGCTGGAAAATGAGACTTCAGGTTTCCTAGATGCCACACAGAACACGTGGGGGCAGAAATAAATACTGCCTGTTTGGTTCCTGCTCATTTGACTATGGCAACTGGATATCTATTTTATTTTTTACTTAAATCAGAGAGCATTAATGTGAATACTAATGTGTGTACTATATAAACTAATGTATATTATACATGTATATACTAATAGATAGATAGATAGATAGATAGATAGATAGATAGATAGATAGATAGATAGATAGATGCAATGCATATACTAACACACACCACACACACATACACTGATGGATGCATCCTCGCTGCTTAAAAGTCAAGTCAGCTTTTCCAGAACATGGTGAGTGGCATGAAAGTTCCCTTAAATAAAGCTACCCTGGTACATCTGTGAATATGAAAGCAATAAAAGAATATTCTAGTACACAGAATCATAACTTTTACATATTTATTTCTTCTATTCTCTGGGAAAATGAAGTGAGACAGAGATTAAAACAAGAAAATCTTGTCTAATCCACCTTCTTTCATGCCCAGAAGTAATTTCTTCCTTTAAAAATATCTATTTTCTGGAAGTATAGCTAGGAGTTATATTAACAGGAACATTTACTTCTCTCATTAGCAAATACAGGGACGTGCTCAGATCAATTGACTTCTCACTGTTCTACTTAACTTGTGGGAAAGGAGTCCAGGGGGACCAGATGACAATGTCTCTTCTGAATGTATCAGAAGAGATGTTTTAATCTGGATAATTCAGTAAAAGGTAACTATTAAGTGTAAAGTTTCTCACCAGAAACATAAGAATGGCTCTGAACAAAACAATGACATTCTGATCAAACACGTGATGGTATTTACTGGGAGAGAACCTGCATAAACTTTATCATGCCAGTTTCCAAAAGAAAAGGACTATGCAGGTCAATTTCTTTGAATCCAAGGTCATCCCTCAGCTAACTATCCTGAAATGATTAACTCTTTTCTTTATTGTCCCATAAATATGTGATCTCCAAGTTTCTGAGGGCCCTCCATGGTGGCTGACTGATTAAAGAAACATACTACGTGCTAATTTCTACAGGGTTTTCAGGTAGATTGAAGTAGATACCTTCCTACAAGCCACTAATTATTTTACAGGCTTGACTATTTTATCTGTATTTTATGGTAGAGCTTGGTAGTTCCTAAATTTTCCACATTCTACTTTTAAAAATGTGTTGTCTGGTGTATGGGGGTCGGGAGAGGGGTGTCTATGTGCATGTCAAACACACATGCATACAGTGGTGCCTATGTGGAGGACAGAGGACAACTTTCTGGAAACAGTTCTTTCCTTCAATAGATGACCAGAAGCAAACCTACAAGCTGTGTAGACTAAATTTCTGACAAATGTATGATAAACATACAGTGGGCAAAAGCTTAATAGTTATATCAAAACTGGTATCAATCTTAAGAAGAAATAAATTAAATTACTAATCTTATATAAAAAATCAATTCAAAATGGAACAAATATGCTAATTTAAAATCCCAAATATTGAGCCTGCATGAAGAAAATATAGAGAGACATCTTTAGGATATAGGACATAGGCACAAATATTTCAAAAATAAACCCAAGGGCACAGAAGCTGCCCAAGGGATTAACACAGAGGAATAGATGAAAATTAAGGTTTTGCACAGCAAAAGAAGCTCTCAGAGAAAACAGACAGCCTATAGACCAAAAGAAAGTTTTGCTCAGATAAACTTCAGATAAGATGTTAATATTAAAAATATTATAAAGAGCTGAAAAATTACCCTCTCACACAAAAACAAAAATAAAGGCCAACCTAAAGTTCTTTAAAAAATACAAATGATCAATTCTTATTTAAAAGTGTGTTCAACAACCCTAACAATGTGGAAATGCAAATTCAAACTTTTTTGAGATTCCATCTCACCATAGTTAGATTAGCTCTTATTAAAAAGAAATAAAATGGCATCATTTACTCTTAAGGATGTAGTAAAAGCAGAAAACTTCTTCAATTTTGTTGCAAGTAGAAGCTGGTACAGTCACCGTGGAAATGGCTTTTAAATATCTCAAAAAGCTAAAAAACAGAACCACCATATGGCAGAGTTGTATCACTCCGCCATAGAAATACTGAACACATATACGTCTATTCTTGCTCTATTAATGATAGCAAGAAAATGAAATCAGCTAAGATGTCCATCAACAGATGAACATATAATGAAAACATCGTACACATACACCATGGAATTTTGGTTAGCCCCAAAGAAAAGTTAGGTTATAAAATTTGCAGAAAATTAGATGGAAGTGTTAAATATTATTCTAAGAGAAGTAAGTCAATGTTGAAAAGAAACATACTGTACATTCTTTAATATGTGGACCTAGTTTCTAATTTTTGTATATTTACATTTATATGGGAGTGTGTGAAGAGATCAGGAAACTAGCAAGGGTACAAAGAAGACAAAGTAAAGTCTTTACAGAAGAGGGCATGGAGGATAATGCAATGCGTGTGATTTGAAGGAAGAGAGGAAAACACTAGGGGAAAGGAGGCACAGGTAGGCAGTAAGACACAGAGATGGGGTGAAAAACATATGGAGAGAGACAATCACCCGAAACTAAGTATGTGGGGAAACTACCTAAGAATCTGTTCTTCATTATGCTCATTTAAAGATTGGAGAGACGCATGGCTGTTGAAGCTGCTGTAGAAAACAAAGTGTTGATTGCCCAGCACTAAAGGACATTTCTCCTAAAAGTTCCAGATCATCTGGAAGAGGGGACAGAAAGAATGTAGACACCAGAAAATAAGGAGAAGAGAATCAAAGCACCATCCTTGGGGCATGACAGGGCAGTTGTGATCCTGAATTTACAGCAGAGGTTATTGCCTGTAGAGGCCTTACATGACGGGACTGCCAATAGGTCTGGATGGGGGAGGTTCACAGGGCTCTGCGTTATAATGTTGAGCCAATAGGCTACTGATCAGTGCCAAAAGAGCTAGAATCACTATCTTCTATTGTCCACCCACTGGTGGGTCCAGACAACCTTGGTTAAGCTCACTGGGCCACCAACTGAACAGAAGGACAAGTGTGTGGGAAAAGGACTTGTAGGGAGCAGAGGGGGCGAGCAGGTAGGAGGGAGATGAGAGAGGGCAAGTGTAACCGGACCATACACACATAAAATTTTCAAACACCAAAGTTAACCGGGGGGGGGGGGGGAGGGGGGCGACCCTGAAAGCTGAAGTAGAAATAATAAACAACAAAAGAAACAACAGTGATAAGCAAGTACTGTGACGTACATCTATAATCTCACAGTTCAGAAGGTAGAGTAAGAAGAAGCATGAGGTCAGAGACCATCTGGAAAACATAGAAAGACCATGTCACAGAAAGAACATCTGGAAAACATAGAAAGACCATGTCACAGAAAGAAGAGAAGAGAGAGAGAGAGAGAGAGAGAGAGAGAGAGAGAGAGAGAGAGAGAGAGAGAAAGGAAGGAAGGAAGGAAGGAAGGAAAGAAGGAAGGAAGGAAGGAAGAAAGAAAGGAAGGAAGGAAGGAAGGAAGGAAGAAAGAAAGAAAGAAAGAAAGAAGAAAGAAAGAAAGAAAGAAAGAAAGAAAGGTAATTAAAATATATTTAGGTATTTTGAGTAAGATAATTTACTTTTACCAGGACAACACATATATCTTTTAACTTACATAAAACAAAAGACTTTAACAATGAAAAAAGAAAGAAAATCAAGCTAAGCATGAGCCTTAGAATAATATTGCTGATTAATCTTATTAAATAATAAAAACCATGATAAGAAGACTTTTATTTTTTAAATTGCATATTTGGAAGGTAGACAAACATGTGTGTCGATGTTTACTTTGTAAGGTGAGGCATATGAGAAAAACAAAATAATCTTCAAAGGGAGAGAGAACAAAAAAAATTGGTATAAAAAACTAATCCATGTGAAATGGATTAAAGAGGTGACATTAAAAATGCCCAGACTGTTAAGACAGCTAGACACAATTTCCAATATTAAGATATTGAGCTATTTTCTCATCTTCCAAAAAGAAAGATGCTATTGTTAACTCCTGTTTCATGCTGTGCATGAACACAGAGAAGCAACCTTTCCAAAACTTTCATCTGCCAGATTTACACTCAGGTCCTCATTCAAACTAACCTGAGGTGAGCCATCAAAAGGAGATTAAAGTCAGGGGAGAGCATAATACCAACCCAAAGAACATTGGCAGCTTGAGATGAACCGTGCTAAAAGCAAAACCCAACAGGAACTCATCAGAAGATAAAAGGAACAAACAAAAGACCTGCACAATTTTCATTATGTTTCCAAGAATTTGCTATTGCAGGTCTAAACATCTATGTCTGTAAATTATCTATCTATCTATCTATCTATCTATCTATCTATCTATCTATCTATCTATCTATCTATCTATCTATCCATCTATCTATCCTTCCATATAGTTGGGCTTATACAATCACATGCACATATAAAACACTTCAGTCTTGATCTGAGGGCTTGTATGTGGCTAAAATACTTAAAATTATAGGCCTTTATTTGAATGTGTTTTGTTAAGACTGAGATTATTATAGGTATTTTACATGGATATTGGATTTCTAACATTTGAAGTGTCTTAAATGATTTTGGAGGTACTACATTTAAAGTGAATTAGTTATACACAAATACTTGATATTTTAGCTACTGTTATTTCTAGTATTTTAACTCTATTGAATTATGAGAGGGATACATTTAAAAATACATTCTGATCCATGCATGGCAATGCAAGCCTATAAACTCCTGGAATCTGGAAAGTGATGCAGGGGAACCAAAAGTTTGAGGTTAACCTGAATTATACAATCAAAGTTCATTATATGTAAATAATTAATATTTATATATAATGTACATATATTATCAATCACACATGCATCTTTATTCTTTATTCTGTCTAATTGTTCTCAAATATTATAAGCCAACAATATTTGAATTGACTAAATAACATAATGAAAAATAAGGCATCCTCTACACACAGACATACTTGTGATTAGATATACACATTTTCATCAACACAATTTTTTGTCAAGAAAATCATCACATTTGGAAAGCAAATTCTTTAACTCATTAGCATAGCACTTCCATAAAACTAAAAGTGTGGGGCTGGAAAGATGGCATTGCGGTTAACACCACTGGCTCTTCTTCCAAGGGACCTAGGTACAGTTCTAAACATGTGGCAGGTAAAAAAACCATCTGTAACTCCAGTTCCAGGGGATCCAATGCAATCT